>NW_021963950.1:0-192500 GCF_902167405.1 Gadus morhua | reverse complement strand
GCCGTTTGGAGCGTTGGGCTGATGACACGCTACAGGCCTCGTGCCTGGATCCGTTGGGCATTGCAGTTCATAACACACACTGGACAATTTAAAACCAAGTAACCGAAATTAAAAAAGATGAAGGGCTGATTTTAAGTCTTTTATTCAATTTCTTAATATTACATTAACTGTGTTCATTTGCTTTTAATACCACACACAAATGTCAACTGGCTAAAACGATATAAAACATAACCTCCACAGTTTTCCGTATTTATATTATGTACATGCACTCATTTCTTCAGAGGCAAAGCAAACCTGTTTTTAAAGCCCCTCTTAGGCTGTGAGCCCGCCCCCTCTCACCTGGTGGACCCCCCGCCAGCCAATCAAACGAGAACATTAAGGAACGGAGGCTGGATGGGACATTGAGGAACGGAAAGGAGACAGATGCTATGTACACGCGGCCGAGCGTAAGACAGGCCGCCCAATGAGGAGACTGCGTAGCTCTAGCACCCCGCCCGGGGCTTAATGATCCCTGGGACGGTTAACCCACAGGGATCAACAACCTCTAGCACCCCGCCCGGGGCTTAATGATCCCTGGGACGGTTAACCCACAGGGATCAACAACCTCTAGCACCCCGCCCGGGGCTTAATGATCCCTGGGACGGTTAACCCACAGGGATCAACAACCTCTAGCACCCCGCCCGGGGCTTAATGATCCCTGGGACGGTTAGCCCACAGGGATCAACAACCTCTTCTGGAGCCCAAGGGCACTTTCATTCGGACTTCAATCGTAGTGATGACCTTAGTTATCAAATCTTGAGCAGACTTAAGGGAGGAGCTAAACACTAAAACAAGAGGGTTCCCTGGTACGGCTCCGCCCCTACGCTGGGTCGCTCTGCAGCGCGGGCATACCGCCCATCGCCTCCTGGAGCCATCACCTCCTGGAGCCAACGCCTCCGTCCATCGGGCTGAGTGTAAGAAAAGGACCGTCGAAAAACAAGAACAAAGCCTCAGCGAGAGAGGGAGCGCCGACCGGAGCTCCGGTCAGGAGTAACAGACTCAGAGGGAACTAAAAGGCTACTGATGTTTTATTTTTAACAATACAATAGGCAGCAGGGCCCGTCCTGGTGCCTTTGGACACAAGGGGCTGAACGCAGGCCTACGGCCGCACAGGAAATCAGGGCAAATCGAAGCGGTATGGTGGGGGTGCATTCATGTCTAAGTCCAGTGGGAGGAGCTAAATACAAAAAAAACGATCAAGACGTTTGAACATTCCTCGTCCACGGACCAAGAAGACATGATGGGCAGAAAAGAAGAAGTTTAACGTGAGTCCTGTAGAATAGTAAAATGGATTAAAAGGTGGTTCTTTTTGGAGTGGTCCTTGGAGTTTGGCCCCCCCTCTGCTGGGTGGGCCGGCCGGCCGGGGGGGGGGGGGGGGGGGGGGCCTCTATGTGGGGGCGAACTTCTTGGCCTGCGCCCTCACCCTCTTCTCGTAGTCCATCCTGTTCTGGCTGCAACACACAAGAGCATTGAGGTGAGAGGGACTCATGCATCAGAAGGCTGGTGCTGATTCTGAGAAACTCACCATTTGTCAGGCGGAAGTGGTTGAGCTAAATGAGGGACTTTTTACGAGACGTTTCTGAAGAATTCTTTCATTACTTTAGTCCTGAAGGTACATCCGAGGTAACCACACATGGAGACAGCCTCCCCATGACGGCAGCCCAGGGCCCGTGGTCACGTGCTGCCTAGGCCGACTTAGAGCGAGACTAATTCACCCAGACTCCCTGAACGGCTGTCCAACATTAAAGACCCCTCACCAATGGGGGCTCCAGTGAATCATGAATACATACGGCCTGCGAGGCCGGACACTCAACACCCTGGACCAGAACATCACTGGGGCCTCAGAGCCAGGCCGGGCCTCAGAGCCAGGCCGGGCCTCAGAGCCAGGCCGGGCCTCAGAGCCAGGCCGGGCCTCAGAGCCAGGCCGGGCCTCAGAGCGAGGCTAGACCAGAGGAAGGAGCCGGACGGGCTTCAGGGTACTGACCAGTAGATGGTGTAGGCCTCTGCCTGGGCTGGGTCCTGGATGTTGGGTTCATTCAGAAGCTCCTGGATGCCCAGTAGGATCTGAAACCACACAGCCCTGTTAGAGCCAAACTGCTGAACCCCAAGCCCCACCTCCACCCAAACCCCACCTCCACCCTGCTCCCCAAACCCCACCTCCACCCTGCTCCCCAAACCCCACCTCCACCCTGCTCCCCAAGCCCCACCTCCACCCTGCTCCCCAAACCCCACCTCCACCCTGCTCCCCAAACCCCACCTCCACCCTGCTCCCCAAACCCCACCTCCACCCTGCTCCCCACCTCCACCCTGCTCCCCAAACCCCACCTCCACCCTGCTCCCCAAACCCCACCTCCACCCTGCTCCCCAAACCCCACCCTGCTCCCCAAACCCCACCTCCACCCTGCTCCCCAAACCCCACCTCCACCCTGCTCCCCACCTCCACCCTGCTCCCCAAACCCCACCTCCACCCTGCTCCCCACCTCCACCCTGCTCCCCTGCTCCCCACCTCCACCCTGCTCCCCAAACCCCACCTCCACCCTGCTCCCCACCTCCACCCTGCTCCCCAAACCCCACCTCCTAGGTCTGTGTTAACCCTGGTTGGGGATGGGCGGTGTGGTTGTGTAATGGACCCCAATGGCTAGCAGAAGTGCTGTGGTTCTAGCCGGATGTATTATCTGGTACTTTTATTGGAAACACGGCCCACTTAAGTTCCAAGAAAGACACAGGGCTTTGAACATACGGGGGGACTTCACGTGGTCACACAACAGAAGGTAGATTGTACATTGTGCACTTCAACCAAACGTCACCACAGCCCTCATCCCTCTACTCAAGGGAAGACCAAGAAAAAACACCAAAGCCCCATTCTGGAGGACCGCCAGAAAGTTGAAATATAATTAAGACCCTAAAATGGAGTCTACTACTGACAGTCTGTTATTATTAGCAAGCAGAGCGTGACTGTGTTGTGTGATTGGGAGCACCTGTACCCCAGGTAGAAGACCCCGAGAGGGCCCCGACTACTGGTGATGTACTGCCTCAAAGTGGTCGCCATACGTCGACCACTTTGAAGCAGTACATCGGAACACCTTCACACACGGAAGTATTATTCCCCGATAATTTTCAATGGAGCAAACTTGTGTTTGTCCAGATCAAGGAACCCCTATACTGCCCCCTAGTGTCCGTCGGTCACAGCAGGGGGCTAGCCCCAGGGTCTGTCTGGTAACACCGCTGTATGCGCGCGTGTGTGCGTTCAGACCTGCTTGATGGTGATGGCCGGCCTCCAGTCCTTGTCTTCCTCCAGGATGGACAGACAGACGGTGCCTGACGGGTACACATTGGGGTGGAATATAGGAGGCTCGAACTTGCCTGATCGGAATCCAACAGAAAACAGGTTCAGTGCTTGATAGGAAAAAGCCCAACACGATTAGTTCTACTATTCATTTCACCCTGCAAATAAAAATGACTTATTTGTGCCGAGGCAACACAAATGAAAACCACCTACTGAGTGGTACGATACTCACACTTGGGAGGGGAGGATGGGTAGTCGTCTTTGAACAGCATTCTCAGCTTGTACAAGCCCCCTTCCCACAAGGTCTGAAGAACAAAGACGATGGCACTTTTACTCAAGTGCTCAATATGTGGAAACTGACTTTTACAGCATTTAGTGGAACGAACCGAATGGGCCAAACACAACCAATGTATAAAAACCCTGGTTAACTGTATTAAAAGGACAGGGTGATTTGACTCGGCTATTGAGGATACAGTTGAAGCTACAGTTGATCTGGGGGTCAGGCTCTATGTCGGTGGGCCATTGGCCACAGCAAGGCTGCGCTGCTTCTTCACGCTGTTCCCCTCATTCTCTTCAGCGGTGGGGTGAGCTGGGTCCAGGATACACTCAGACCCTTTAAACTACCGAGTTTATGGTTAGGTGGTTAGGTGGGCAGGACTGCACTATTACTGTTTATCCTCTTTTAAAGGTATTAACATGGAATTAAGATAGCGACTTATCGTGATACCTAGATTTATAGTATAAATGAATAACGATGAGAAGATAAGCCCTTGAATGGTTGAATATGAGGTTTGAAACTTCAGTGAGAACTGAGAAACTAAATTTAGTGTGATAACCTACTTTATAACTTTATTACTCTGTATAGTTCCACGTAACGACCCTGCGAGAGCCCGCTGTGCATAATAGTATTTTGGAGTCATAAGCCTGTCATGATATTAATCAATATAGTGCTAAAATCCTGATAATTATTGTGTAAATAAATATGTCCATATAGCCAGCCCTACTCAAGGGCATATCTCATTGCTTGACTATTTGTGTGGATGGGGCCAAACTGATTGTTATTAAATATACAAAGAAATCCTTAATCAGTCGTCGTCCATCAGGCTTCCTGTTAACTAATAAATGGTGCTTGTACAGAGACCATATCTCACTCTGGTTGTGCCGTAATACCGATAGCACGGCTGGATTACCTTCAGTACTGTCGGCGGGCCGACTGAAGCCCAGCCAGGCTGGAGGACCACCCTAACCCGTACCCAGCTGATAGTCAGTGTAACAGCCCTCCCTCACGTGTAATATTGTTTGAATTACTTCATTATGAATTTATTGAACCAGAGAGCTGAACTCTGCATGAGGTCCACTTACTCCTTTCTTCCCAGGGATGGCGCACTCCCAGTTCATCAGATTCATGGTGCCATCTGGGTTTTTAGTGGGCACAGCAACAAATCCCTGTGGGGCAGACAAGAAGAGGTCATGGTTGATAAACACATGGTTGATAAACACAGACACTAAACTGGGACCATAACTGGACTGGTACATCAGAATGCAGCATTGTATATTTTTCTGCCAATGGATTAACATAAATATACAGTAGAGTAAACCTAGGCTAATGAACGAGGTAAAAACAGCCGTAGGGTCCTGGAGGGCGTCCCAGGTCAGAGATGTATGGATGATGCTCTTTGCACTTCATATAAACTTATCTGAATTGACTTACGAAGGGGTGGTCTTTCCTCCAGGCTTTGCGCTCCTGAGACAATCTGCTAAGAGCAATGCCAGACATTGCAGCTCATTAACGCCTCCCTGCGGAAAAACAAACCAAAGACACGCACACGTTTTAGCTGGGGATCGTGGGATGTGTCAAATAAGCAGCTCAAAAAACAGACATTATATAATTCTTCACAGTAAATCCAAAGTCCGGAGTTTCCGACCCGACTCTAAAGCACTCCGCCACAAACGGCTCCGTGCCCGTAGCGCTGCGTCGGGTGCGTTTATTAAATTACTGAATAAAGGCGCCATTCAACACCGAATGATAGCCGTTCAGATTAACGTACCTCGTTGTTTTATTTGACCGAACCCGGATGAGTTAATCCCCGGTGTGGATGGTTTTTGGGGAACACTGTGAGCTACCTAGCTTGTTTTCTCAACACCGTTAGCTATGCAGATCGCGTACAACCGCTGGAAAAACAAAAGCTTTGAGTGTTTGAGACAACGTGCGAGTCCGGCGGGCGTCGTCTGGTCTGGGCCTGAATACTAGAACATCAACATCACTTCAGCAACGTTTATCTTTCATAAACCTTTATGTATTTCAACGTAACCATAACAGCTGTACAGCACAATGCAACTCGTAGATGCCGCTTCGATAGCTAGCATTGAAGAAGGACCCCAATTTGTTTATTTCGTCAGGACCTTCAGGCGGTCCACGGGAAGCTTTCTCCTCTCATTCCAAGACAGAAGTCAAAATGCCGTTTTTGTTGTGACATTTTACCCGTAATGTCGATAATAATAATACATCAGTTACTTATATCTACAAACAGCTTTTATAATTATGGATCTTCTGTTGGTGCATTTTTTTTTGAATAAGATGATTCCAGAGTTAACAATTATTATTGGAATGACTCGTATCGCTGAATGCGTCGTCGTTCATCGTTGATCACAATGCATTGTATAATTAAATGATGTAATATATGGACGACTAGGATCCAAGTCATTGTATGGAATGCTTGTGCCACACGTAAATGAGACCTTCCACGACCCTTTGGTTTTTCCATTTAAATCAAGGTTGCCTTTGTGAGATACGTCACACATATACATATATATAGGATACATAAAGTCGTTATAAATGGGAAGCTTTCTGCGCTTTTGTCAAACAGGCAGTTGGTTTGACCCCCCAAAATCTAGTTTTGGAACCGGTATAAACCGGTTCTGATTTGCTCTGCGTCAGCAACATAAATTTCCAGCCGCCAGTGCACGGGGCTGATTGGTTGTTTGTTCTTTCTGGTAGTTGATTATTGTTTCCTGTCAACACGTTTGACAAGGCATCATGTTCCTGGAATTATCTCCGTAGTTTATTCGGGAATGGAACAAGAAAGCACGATGTTTGGAAAAAGACATTTAACACATATTGAAGTGAAACTATGTTTAATTATCTACAATGACTTGAAGGAAGTTAAAATCGCTCGAGGGTTTTGTAACTTTCCGCCGACGCCCCCTTTCCACACGGACGCGTTCGTGCGTCACAAGAGCTGGACTTCCGAACATTGGATGATTGACAGGTTCACATTGTGGGCCATTTTTATTTAGTAATAACTGAAATTATTCCATACACTGTCCAAACCTTGCTACGCAGCGACATGTACAGAATTTATTTCCCTGCCAAAAGAAAGATACACCAGGCTAGATAATTATTATGAAAAAATATTTCAGAAGTTATTTCACATTATCAACATTAGTTTGAACACTTCGAAGCAAAGAAATCAAAGTTTGAATGCCAAGGCACTTTTATTTAAACTGGTGTTATTGTTGAGGCATAGGTATCAACATAGGTACACAACGTTATATTATAGCCCAAATCTGTTCAATGTTATTTTCTGTATTTGTAAATAAAATGCAGGCCTATACTTCAATCTGTACAGAAGTATAGACCCATCAGACCCATCAGGCCCAACAGACCCATCAGACCCATCAGACCCAACAGGCTCATCAGAACCATCAGACCCATCAGACCCATCAGACCCATCAGACCCAACAGACCCATCAGACCCATCAGACCCATCAGACCCAACAGACCCATCAGACCCATCAGACCCAACAGACCCATCAGACCCAACAGACCCATCAGAACCATCAAACCCATCAGACCCATCAGACCCAACAGACCCATCAGACCCAACAGACCCAACAGACCCAACAGGCCCATCAGAACCATCAGACCCATCAGAACCATCAGACCCAACAGACCCATCAGACCCATCAGACCCATCAGAACCATCAGACCCAACAGACCCAACAGACCCATCAGACCCATCAGACCCATCAAACCCATCAGAACCATCAGACCCATCAGACCCAACAGACCCATCAGACCCATCAGACCCATCAGACCCAACAGGCTCATCAAGGATCCTCAACCATTCAGCAACACATGAGACTTCTGAAGGCCCCATGCTGGACAACATCCACCCTGGAGAAGGTCCTCCACCTCCGCCCTGGAGAAGGTCCTCCACCCTCCAGCCCTGGAGAAGGTCCTCCACCCTCCAGCCCTGGAGAAGGTCCTCTTGGAGCCGTCAGGTGGTCCTCAGGGCTGGAGGAGGTGTCAGGTGGTCCTCAGGGAGGTGTCAGGTGGTCCTCTGGGAGGTGTCAGGTGGTCCTCTGGGAGGTGTCAGGTGGTCCTCAGGGCTGGAGTTGTCAGGTGGTCCTCTGGGAGGTGTCAGGTGGTCCCTGGGAGGTGTCAGGTGGTCCTCAGGGAGGTGTCAGGTGGTCCTCTGGGAGGTGTCAGGTGGTCCTCAGGGAGGTGTCAGGTGGTCCTCTGGGAGTTGTCAGGTGGTCCTGAGGGAGGTGCCAGGTGGTCCTCTGGGAGGTGTCAGGTGGTCCTCAGGGCTGGAGGAGGTGTCAGGTGGTCCTCAGGGAGGTGTCAGGTGGTCCTCTGGGAGGTGTCAGGTGGTCCTCAGGGAGGTGTCAGGTGGTCCTCTGGGAGGTGTCAGGTGGTCCTCAGGGAGGTGTCAGGTGGTCCTCAGGGAGGTGTCAGGTGGTCCTCAGGGAGGTGTCAGGTGGTCCTCTGGGAGGTGTCAGGTGGTCCTCTGGGAGGTGTCAGGTGGTCCTCTGGGAGGTGTCAGGTGGTCCTCAGGGCTGGAGGTGTCAGGTGGTCCTCAGGGCTGGAGGTGTCAGGTGGTCCTCAGCTCTCTACGGGCCCTCAGAGAGGACCAGCTCCGGGGGGGCCCTCTTGAACCACTCGGACCAGGAGCCGTCGTAGACGCAGGCCCCCGGGTGCCCCAGCAGGGCGGCCGCCAGCGCCACGTGGCAGGCCGTGACCCCGGAGCCGCAGGACACCCAGAGGGGCGCGGCCAGGTCCACCCCCGCCTCCCGGAACAGCTGGGCCAGGTCCTGGGGCCCCCGCACCTCCCCCGAGGGCCCCAGGACCGAGGTGAAGGGCATGTTGACGGCCCCCGGGAAGTGGCCCGGACGGGTGTCTGAGAGGAGGAGCAGAGGAAGAGGAGGAGGAGGAGGAGAGGGGGAGGAGGAGGAAGAGGAGAGGGGGAGGAGGAGGAGGAGGAGAGGGGGAGGAGGAGGAGGAGGAGGAGGAGGAGGAGGAGGAAGAGGAGAAAGAGGAGGAGGAAGAGGAGAGGAGGAGGAGAGGGGGAGGAGGAGGAGAGGGGGAGGAGGAGGAGGAGGAGAGGGGGAGGAGGAGGAGGAGGAGAGGGGGAGGAGGAGGAGGAGGAGAGGGGGAGGAGGAGGAGGAGGAGGAGGAAGAGGAGAGGAGGAGGAAGAGGAGGAGGAAGAAGAGGAGAGGGGGAGGAGGAAGAGGAAGAGGAAGAAGAGGAGAGGGGGAGGAGGAAGAGGAGGAGAGGAGGGGGAGGAGGGGGGGAGGAGGGGGGGAGGAGAGGTGGAGGAGGAGGAGGGAGGAGAGGACGAGGAGGAGGAGGAGGAGGAGGAGGAGGAAGGAGAGGAGGAGGAGGAGAGGAAGAGGAGGAGGAGGAGAAGAGAGGGGGAGGAGGAAGAGGAGGAGAGGAGGGGGAGGGAGAGGAGCAGGAGGAGGGAGGGTCTCAGATAGGAGGGCAGTGAGAACAGCCTGGTGGCCAATCACACGTTGGACATGCTGAGTAACGCTCTTATGAACTGATGAACACGTTTGTCTAGTGTCTGATGATGTGATAGTCGTGTAAAAAATGTATAATAGTAAAAACTCGCTACTAAATGACAAACTTACAAGTTCATAAGATTCATTCTACCAAAAAAAGAATGAATACCTTTGTTTGTATTATCTTGATGTTTATGGCTACAGTTCAGGAAAAGCCATTGTATTTTATAGATAGTGTAGAGTCTATCCCTGGAAGGACAGACTCTGGATCCTGAGCGATTTTTTCTTGGGAAACTGTGGTACGGATATTTAGATGCATCGCAGTAGACCCCTGTGGAGACTCACCATCTCTGGGCTCGGGTTCGATGCCCTTGAACCGACCCGCCGACCGGGCATCGACCACCTGGATCCGTTTGGTTCGGATGTTTTCCAACACGTCTTCATACGTCTTGACCAAGGACCGGTCTACACTTGCCTTGAACTCCGCGCGCTCGGGTTCAGAGGGGACAGAGGTCAGGGGGTGACCCTCAGCCAGCCAGTTCTTCATCCCACCGTCCAGCACCGACACGGCGGGGTGCCCGAACAGGCGGAACATCCACCACACGCGCGGCGCGCTGAACGACCCAAGAGGGCTCGTGTCGTACACCACCACGTGCGTGTCGTTCGCGATGCCCAGGTGACCGACGTACTCCGCGAACTCGGCCGGACTCGGAACCATGTGGTCGAAGGCGGAGGTCTTATCGGAGCACTCGTCAACGTCGAAGAACGAGGCGCCGGGGATGTGCGACTGTTGGAACTCCGCCCGGGGGTTCCGCCGCACCTTGGCCAGGTACCAGGAGCTGTCCAGGACCCGCAGCTTGGGGCCCACCAGGCGGTTCTTCAGGGCGTCTGCGAGCCATTTCCCCGTGACGAGGGCTCGGGTCTGAGCCGCCATGGTGATCCGGTGTCGTTGATCCCGACTGAACCCGATATGAGTCAGAGGGCGAGACCGCCCGCTGCTGACGGCTGGGGTCAAGAGAAGCTAACAAGTAGAGCTGAGCAGAAAACTTAACTTTACGTTCCGTCAGCAACTACATGTGATGATATGGAGCCTCTTAGTGAACCAGTGCACTTGCAGTGGCTTTCGTAAACACTTTTCTCAAAGTGTACTACCTCACTCCAACCACACGGGGGCGCCCCGGGACCGCGACTCTGCATCACTCTGATCACCAGTAAATAAAGTAAAGTTTTATTCGGCTGTTAAGCGTGACGTAACACCCTTTCAAAATACAACTTCCGGTGTAACACCGAATTCTGCGACCCACCGAATAGTGTGACCCCAGGGGGCGCTGTTGCACATTTCTGCATGGAATGGAGCGACTGCTTCTTCGTTGTTTAATCTCTTCAATCGCGGTAAAACCGGTCTAGATTATCTAAGAGTCTAAACAGTCTTTAAAACACAGTTTACAATTTAGAAAACCTTTATTTGATTACTTAAAATACCAAAAAGGGGAGATTTCACTGCATTCTTTTGCATCTGGACCACCGTAGAACTGTCCTGATTGAAAACCACTACAGCTAGAAACTTCAAATCTGGACCAGATTATCACAATGAGGCTATACATGATATAAAACATGGTTTCAGATTTGTGATACTTTTACCCTATTTGTGAAAATGTAATAAAGACTCATTTTAATGCTTTTTTTTGGGTCCAGACCGCATTAGAGCTGGTCCTGATTGAAAACCACTACACCTAGACTCTTCAAATCTGGACTAGATTATCAAAGTGAGGCTATACATTATATAAAACATAGTTTCAGATTTGTGAAACGGGGATGTGGGCTCCGGCTTCCCCCTCCACACACACACACACACACACACACACACAATCACACACACACACAAACACACACGCACTCTGTCCCTCCGTCTCAGCAAAAATCAGACACAGTTGGAGACGGGCGTCCCAACCAGGGACGAAGGCGGCGCCGCAACGGGGCCGCCGCGCCAGGGCAGGGGCCAAGGCGGCGGCGCCGGCCCCCTGAACACTCGGGGCTGTGCAGTGGGTGTTGGGGTCGTCGGGACGTCTGACCCCTAAGGTGGGGGCTGTGTGGCGACTCCTACGGGGGTCGCGCCGGGGATTCGAGATGCCGGTTGGGGGAAAAGGGGTTTTATTGCCTTTTTGTGTTGGGGTTAACGGTTTGGGGTGTGTGGTCGGTAGAATGTAGTTGTGTGTTGTGGAGTGTTCCTTGTTATGTGTAGTGTTGCCGCTGTCACACTAAATTTGTACCGGCTGCCAAATTTGTACCGGCGCGTCATCCATACGTAATCCATTCCAAACCTGCCTGTCAGCAGATGATCGCGTCGTCCGTTGCCGGGCAGGTTTAAAAAAACATTTGCGCTCATGTTGCAAAAGACGAAATAACATAATACAGTTAACGGATCGCTAGATAACACTTGTTTTTACTTTATATTTGTATTGTATTTAATTGTTTGATCAAATTTAGCTAGTAAACTGAGTGTTTAAAGCGGGTTTCAAAAAAAATTTGCGCTCATGTTGCCAAAGACGAAATAACATAATACAGAAAACGGATCTAGATAACACTTGTTTTTACTTTATATTTGTCTTGTGTTTAATTGTTTAATCAAATTTAGCAAGTAAACTGAGTGTCTAAAGCAGGTCAAGGACGAAATAGCACAATACAGATAACGGATCGCTAGATAGAAGGTTCGCGAATGTTCGTGAACCTTTCGAGTCATTCGACGCAATTCGAAGCGATCATCTGTTGCCAGGCAGATTTGGAGTGGATTACGTATGGATGACGCGCCCGGTACAAATTTGGCAGCCGGTACAAATTTAGTGTGACACAGCCACTGTTACCGAGAGTTGCATGTCTGTTGGTTGGGTGTGCGGTGCGCTTTTATGGAAAGCCAAGAAGGCCACAATCCGGACCTAGATTGGCGCGGTAAAAGTGCAAAACCGTACGGAAACCATACGGTTTCCGTACGGATTCCGTACGGATTCCGTACGGTTTCCGTACGGATTCCGTACGGTTTTGCAAGAATTCCGTACGGAATCCGTACGGAATCCGTACGGTTTCCGTACGGTTTCCGTACGGAATTCTTGCAAAACCGTACGGAATCCGTACGGAAACCGTACGGAATCCGTACGGAATCCGTACGGAAACCGTACGGTTTCCGTACGGTTTTGCACTTTTACCGCGCCAATCTAGGTCCGGATTGTGGCCTTCTTGGCTTTCCATATAGGTCCGCCACCCATAACGCCGTGCCTGGTTAAAAGGTTTGAAACATTGAAGCGTTATTCCCGAGGCAGCTGTGTGCAAAATCGTAGTCGTGTATTTTTTATCAGCAATATTTGCTCTGAAATGGGTGATTTAGTCCAATCTTCAATCTATAATGAACTTAAACTGAGCATTCACATATTTAAGGATTTTAATGTTGCAACAATAATACTACTATAATACTAATTCTGACAATGATCATTATACTTTTGTATGTCGCTTTTCTAAATGTTCAAAGAGTTTAATAATTAATAACTGATTCAAATGAAGGAGTCAAAAATAACCAACGAAAGATAAATTAAAGGTCACATTTAAAAATCTAACAGCTGGTATATTATATCAAACAATGGTAGTATCTTACTGTAACTTTGTTTAAGTCAACCTTTAAATAAAATGAGACTGTTGGCAATCCTTAGTATTAATTTATTTAAAATGAATTCAATAGAAAAGTTACAAATGTATAAAACCATGGAAATGGACCCAATCTAACTGAAATTATTGTTTTACAAAGATTTGAAACACTGTTTCTCTTCAAACCTAAAACAAAAACTCTAAAACAGTGACGAATGAAGAATGTATGCACACAAAATCATGCAGTAAGAGCATTTGAAGGACCCTTCAAGATTCTATATATATATTTAAAACAATTCTAGTATCTAGGATCTTTGGTATAGTTTTATATTATAGCAAATAAAATAAGAGTTATAAAAAGAGTTAGCATATAGAATAACTTAAGGCAACTGTTACAAAATAATAAAGTCATTGAAATTGACCCCTATTCCATTTCAAATCTTTATTTAATGGAAAATATTCAAACTCATATTCTACCCAGTTTTTTGTATTATAGCAAATAATTTGTTGAACTCATAGAATATCATTTTACAGTTTGTTAAGACAAAGATAAAGTGTGGCAGAACATATTTCAGCATCAACATACTTCAGCAGAACAGATAAATAAAGGTAATAATAATAAGGTTAATTAATGGTAATAGTCTTACAAATAATTTATACAATCACATGAACTGAATGCAATATTTAGTAGTTATATGTCGATAAATCATCAATTCAACAATAAATATTCTCACATTTATTTATTGGGTTTAGAATGGAACAATTGAACTGTATTATTCTGTTCCTGCCGTTGAAGGCACTTTGAGGTCCTGAGGTTCTATAATGACAGGAACCTGAAGGGCCCTGCATCACTGCGGATCAGGGCATGTACTTTTTTGACTTCATCCTGGGTATGATTTGAATGTCTCTGATGTCATCGTGCTGAAGAAGCCAACACAGGTAGCGTTCTGTACCCATGCCCCATCCGCTTGTGAGTAGGGGCCTCACCTGCCGCATGTTAATGTACCACTTGTATGACTCTTCGGGCACCGCGTGGTGCCTGAGGGCCTCCTGAACTAGCTCAGGGGTGGAGTGGCGCTCGCCCAGACCTACAGTCTCCCCGAGGCCCAGCAGGAGGTCCGAGGCCTTGGCCTTGCTCTGCCCTGAGCCTTCCACATAGGCCTGGTAGAAGGGGACGCCCAGGTGGTCCATCTCCGTCAGCCACACGGCGCCGCCATACTTCTCGATCAACACCCTCTCGCCCTTGCGGGTCAGCTTCCGGCCAAAGTGTGGCTGGCCTTGCTGAACCCACTCCAAACAGTCTGCAGAGGGCATCATGGGAATGGCTTGGTCTAGGGGGACTCTTGGTAGAGGTTGGTTTCCATGAAGCTTACTCAACATGTCCGTGATATGGGTCAGGGTCCCAGCGGTGTTTAGTATGATGTCAGAGTGGTTTTTCAGCATGGCGTTGGTGAGGTGAAACACGTAGGCCTCTGCTATCTGAATGGCATTGTCCATATCACCCAGGAGTTCACACTCCACATGGTAGAACTGATTCAAGTGTGTGGCATCAGGGTCTTCCCCTCTGAAGCTGGGCGATATGTAGTAAGTCCCTCGGAGGCTCTCCTGGAAGCGGAGGAAGTACTCCAGTACAAACTGCATGGAGTCTGCAAGGTATACATCTTGGCCCAATATGTTCACCAAGACCGGCTCTGAATCCGACCCCAGGCCCATGGGGGAGGAGATGGTGTCAGTGGTGAGAGGCGTCAGAGCGTACGAGTACTGGCAGACATTATGGAAATACTCCACTGTGCTGTGAAAGAGGGTGTTTTGAATCTGAAACATGTTGTGGTACCACTGACTCCTGATGGCAATCATGGAGTGGGTCTGAGGTTCTTGCCATGATCCAGGAGGCTTACATTGGCTGATGGTTGAGTGGATTTTCTCAAGGGCTTCAGGCTTGGCAGCTTGACCATTGAGTGAAGACACATATCCGGGGTAGCTTTGGAAATGTTCAGGTTGCAGTTCTTCAGGCTTGCTGCCATCTGGTGACGGTACTAGAGGAATCATCTTAGCATGGGCGTAATCAATCTCAAAGCCTTCAAAAATGAGTGCAACTCCCCTAGCTCTCATTCCCTCTTCCAGTAGTTTGGCTACTTTATAGATAGCTCGGGTCAGTGCTGTGTAGTCTGCATCTTCTAAACTCAAGATGTCACTGGAAAGGGGCTTGCGAGGCACCACAACTGTAAGTCCGGGCGTGTTAGGGTATGGCGTCAGGAATGCAACATGCTCCGAGTCCTCCCAAACCCTCCATTGTTTCTCTTCTCCACGTACAATACGAGAGAACAGGTCGTCACTGGAATGATCCCCCAAGTAATCATAGCAAGAAGGGGCGTTTGGTGTTGGCAGTTTATCCCTAACCTTGGCCTGAACCTGGTCCAGCAGTCCATCCTCACAGCGAGGCCCACTCTTTGAGGAGCAGTAGCCAGGATCAAAGGCTTTGAAGTCCTCTTGTTGGGATACATGAGGGTGCCAGTCCGTTTCTAGGCCATGGAGTGGCAGCAGTTTGATTTGGGCTGGGTGGTCAGGGGATGGGTTAGAAACCAAGGCACAGCGCTGTACTCCAAGTTTCTTACACAGCAGGTTAGAAACGTTTTTTGCTGCTTGAAGCATGGCCTCAAAATCAGGTAGAGCTAACTGGAAGATGCTGCTTGGACCACTTAACGCTTTTCTCGTCAGAATTGTATCCCCTGGAGTCCAAGGCTTTGGATTAAGGTGGGCAACTAGCTCATCTGTCTCCCAGATCACATTGGAGATCTCAGGCATAGGTCTGAGGACCTCAACCCGTGAAATTCCGCCAACCATGGAGGCTACAAACATCACCCCAGCATTGGTCTCAATGACAGCTTCCCCTTTAGAATCTACAGCGATGATCCCAGCACTGATGCCTTTGAGGTTTTCAGAGATCACTTCTCGACATGCTTGTCTGAGGGTGTAACCTTTGTGGTTGTAGAGAATGGCTACTTTCTGTGCTACTGTGTGCCTCAGAAACACATCTCCATCTCCTGAGCATGTAATAGCTAGCTTGTCATCCCCATATATCCCTGCTCCTACTACAGCTGTGTCTCCAACCCTGCCTTTCAGCTTCCCTACCAAACCCCCTGTAGACGTTGCAGCAGCTAGCTTACGCCAGCGGTCCAGAGCCACCGCTCCCACAGTCTGTGGATGGTTGTTCTGTGGATTGACGTCAGCCTGCAGCTTCACCATTAGCTCTTTGTGACGGATATCAGTGTAGAAGTAATCAGGGCCGAGAGGTTCCCCTGGCTCCAAACCGTGAACAAAGTCCTCCGCTCCTTCTCCCACAATCATGGAGTGGGGACTCTTATCCATCACACACCTGGCCGCCTTTATGGGGTTTCTTACCCTCTGCAAGCAGGCTACAGATCCAGAATTAATCCCACTGCAATCCACTATGGTGGCCTCCATTTCATTTTTTCCATCTTTGTTAAAAACAGAACCCTTCCCTGCATTGAAGAGGAAGCAATCTTCCAAAGCTTCCACTGACCTCTGAACTGCATCAAGGCTGCTGCCCCCATGTTGAAGCACTTGGGAGCCGAGGCCTAAGGCTGTCTTTAGAGCAAACTCAATGACCTCCACTACTTTGCTGTTTAACATCATCACCTCTCCAGCCCCGCCATGTATTACCAGAGTAAAGTCTGGGCTCATGGAGTCTGAATTGGGTTTTATTTTGGACAGAGGCCCTTCTACAGAGCGGTTCACCTCTGCATTCACTGACCCTACTTGGCTGTCATGGAGTACACAATCCAGAGCACCCATTTGGCATGCGATGGAGTATCTGAGAGCTAGTAGCATCACTAGCTTCATGTTGATCTCCAGACTGTCACGAAGGTTTTCCAACACCATGGCAAAGCTACCTTTAGCATTTAACACCATCAAGACCTTGTCTCTCCTTCCAAGGTAAGTAACAGCTAGTTGGTCCTTAGCATAAACATTTCCGACTGCACACTCTACACCTTCCATTAGATCTTTACCAGTGAGGTAAACAGAGGGACATCCAAAGGGATCCAGGAACTTTTTTAGTGGGTTGTCTGATGGCAAAGACCACCGAAGGGCAGCAAGATGAGGACCTACTCCCTGGCCACTTTTTGTTGCTTTGATGAGGTTCTTGTGCTCCAGAAAGGCAACATGGAACAGTTGTAGAAGATGAGCGCTATACTGAGGAGCGTCGTCATGCCGCACACAGGATGCAAGGGCGCCTACCAGCTCTCGAGACCTCATAGTCAGGGAGTATGTTGGGTCGCAGCGGCCATGTTTGTAGTGCCGCATGTGGGTTGGTGTGACAAGGATGTGATTGGCTGCAGACTCACCAAAAATTTGACTCAAGGAAAGTTGCAGAGAAAAGTTGATCCAGGCATCGTACAGGCCTCTTTGACTTCTCAATGCTGAAAAAACATCTGGGTATGAGGACACCTCAAAAGTAATGACTGGATGAGTGGCCTTTAAGGAAGGGCTTGGGGTGATTCTGATTTCTTGCAAGGGGAAAGGTAGGGGAGTTGGGGTCACCCTACTGCCATCGCTTTGTGCGTCAGACCGGCCGTGGTCCTCGGGGCCGTAGTGGTCGAGGTTGATGTCTACCGTTTCAGAGAGATGAAACAGACACTCTGACACCAGCCCCGCTACCATGCCATCCACCGCGCTGTGCTCAAACACCATCCCCGCCGTGCTGTCCTTGAACACCACCACGTTGACCACCTGGCAAACCAAATGAAAATGAATGTGTTTATCAATGAATATGATTGTCCGTGTGCATCAGATGGGTGCATCAGTCCACTAGTTACCTTGTCGTAGTATCTCAGACAAGGACCGTCCCCTCCACCCAGGCGGACTGTGTTCAGGATATTGGCCATCTCCGGGGGGGCCTCGCAGCCCTCCAGGGAGAGGGCCACCACCGCGCTCTCCATGAGCCCCAGGGACCCTGCGGCCAGGCCCCCCTGCTTCACCATCTCCCCCCTGAGGGCCGCCCAGGACCTGCGGTCCAAGGCTGAGAGGCCACAGATAGTGGGAGCGTGTCTCTGTCCGCTGGAGGCGGTGTGGCTCATGGCCTGAGCCAGCTGATGGTATATGTCAGAGACCGGCAGAGGGCGCATCGATCCATCGCTGCCACGGCTCAGGATGTCCACCGGGAACACGCCTCCAATGCAGGTGACGATGGCATGGAGGCTGTCTGGGTACATCTATAATCAAAACATATGTATGTTCACATTCAACGCCATTTAAATGTTATGGAAAGAGGTCAGCCTACTCTTGATGGTCGGTTTCATTGGCGATAGTTATTCAGAAACTGGTCATTAAACCTTACATTGTCTTTACATTCTAATTGGATCAGATGTATAAATGTTTGCACAGAGTTAACTCCACCTTGATCTCGTCGTGCTGGGCGCCCGGCAGCCGGCAGGCGGCGAATATCTGGGCCTGCTGCGTGCGCTCGGTGGCGGCCGTGGCCTCTTCCACCAGCGAGGGCTCGCAGTGCAGCTTGGCCACGGCCCACAGCAGGGCGGCCGCCCGCTCCAGCTGCGTGCCGGCCCTCCCGGCCCTGCGGGGGGGGAGCACGGCCGGGAGGGCGGTGGCCGTGGGCAGGGGGTCGCTGCACTCCAGCAGCCGGCTCTTGAACTGCTCCGTCACCCAGTTCTCGCGGCCGGTGGCCGAGGCGGCCAGGCGCCTCTGCGCCGCCTCCAGCTGCCCCCGCTGCTGCCCCAGGGTGTGTCTGAACTCGGGGTACAGGTCAGGGGGCAGCGTGAGCTGGAGGACGCGCCCCACCTCCCGCAAGGTGACGTCCAGCTCCGGAACGGGGAAGTCGAGAAGGGCCATCCTGTGGAGGAGCGAAGGGAGCAGTGAGGTCGGAGGGAGCACACCTCATGGGCTGACACTTTTGTGACAGCATGGAGGAGTGGTTTGTTTGTTCACCCTTGTTCCTGTTTGTTCATCCTGGAACACGTGAATAGATTGGGGTGTTTCTGATATGCCATATACCAAATATAACAGATGGTCTCTTGTCACAAACTCTATCAATATGTAAATCAATATGTAAATGTTACTTTTTTTGGTGGTCAGTTCAAAGATGTACCCCTATCTCTCCATCACAGACAGACACACACCCACTCCCAGGACTTATATCTATAAAACAATGTGACACGTCCAGCCTCCTTGTCTAATCCTCATCAACAGTGACCAGTGACCACATGAACGTCATTCTCCTATTACCTAACAAAGATCCTATGCAGAAGTATGTAACCACAATATTCACTGGGTGTGTGTGTGTGCGTGTGTGGAAACAAAGGCAACACAACGTCATGACACATAACCGCAGACATAATAAAAGGCAATCATATCCTCTTCTCCTCATTTCCATAACCACGCAGCGAGGCGGGGCTGATGACGGTTCCTCTGCGGACCAGCAGCACAGAGCCCCCTTTGTCTCCTAACCCCTTTGTCTCCTAACCCCTTTGTCTCCTAACGCGGTCCACATGAACCCCCCGGCCCTCCCCGGCCAGAAGGGCGACGGGGGGGGTGGGCATTGGTAGGACTCCGTCCCTCGGCCCCCGTGACTCGTGAAGCTCATTACTGACGCCTCTCGGTGGACGCCGGACCCCCAGAGGAGACTCCAGCCGGTGTTTGGGTTTGCTGCTGGCCTGGTGGGATTCCATTCCATTTCTACTCATTTGATCTCACAGTTTGAATCAGTAGCATGCATGTCTGACAGCCTTGTGGTGGATGACATGAGCAACAGGAAATTCCACCAACACAAACGCACCACAGCTTTCTGTATGCGACATACCTGTAAGTGTTCACATCATCAAAACAGCCATGGGTGTACACAACATATGGAATTGGTTGATATGTGATTCATATAGACACTTCTAGACACTTATATTTAACTTTGTAATATATATATAAATGTATTAATTGAAAGTTATCAACATTTAATTTATTTTATAAATCCATGATAGTTAGCAAATGTTATGAGTCACATATGTAAGCATACAAACACAGAAACATCGATTTATATATATAGACACATTCTGTCATGTCATCTCTTTTTATTACAATTACAAATACAATCTTATTATACATCTGACTCATTACTGAATTACATTTTACTGCCCACCTACTACAATGAGCATGCCAAATAGCTTTTGTCATATACTATGGACAAAACATCCTAAACACACCTGTTGTACACAGAGTACTATAATCCTCCCTAGATCAGCCATGGTCCACTGTCTCATGGACATGATATAAAGACATAGATGTAGATGATATGAGTATAGAGCAGTAGAACTGACCTTGATCCAGACTCTCAAGATGTGTCCGGTCCGAGGGTTGGAGCAGCAGTCAGTGAGAGGGTTTGAGCTGAGCTCCTCCAGGTTTGAGCTACTGAAGGGTTGGGCGGGTTTGGCTGGTGATTCCAATTAAGGAAGTAGCCACTGCTGACTGATAAAGCTGTTGACTGCTGACTGACAGCTCTGTCTCTGTCTCTGTCTCTGTCTCTGTCTCTCTCTTTCTCTCTCTCTCTCTCTCTCTCTCTCTCTCTCTCTCTCTCTCTCTCTCTCTCTCTCTCTCTCTCTCTCTCTCTCTCTCTCTCCCTCTCTCTCAGTCACTCTCTCTCTCTCTCTCTCTCTCTCTCTCTCTCTCTCTCTCTCTCTCTCTCTCTCTCTCTCTCTCTCTCTCTCTCTCTCTCTATCTCAGTCTCTCGCTCAATCTCTCTCTCTCTCCCTCTCTCTCAGTCACTCTCTCTCTCTCTCTCTCTCTCTCTCTCTCTCTCTCTCTCTCTCTCTCTCTCTCTCTCTCTCTCTCTCTCTCTCTCTCTCTCTCTCTCTCTCTCTCTCTCTCTCTCTCTCTCTCTCTGTCCGTCTGTCTGTCTCTCAGTCTCTCATTATCTTAATCACCTCAGCCTGCGGAGTCCTTCACTATATTCCATAACTTTAAACACTTCTAGGTTTCCATACTGCCTTGTCTGTCTGTCCTTTCCTTTATTGTAAATGAAGCATTCTGCTTCTTTAGAGTGTTTTTATGTGGGATATTATTCTTGATAAAATATATGTGTTACTATTATTTGTTATTTAGTTGTATTTGCTGATACACTTCTTATTACTTAACATCCATTTGTTTTACACAAGCAAGCACACAAACAAACACACACACATACACAAACAGGAAATCAACGATCTATCTATTTATCTATTTATATCTGCAGTAGTGAAACACACACACACACACACACACACACACACACACACACACACACACACACACACACACACACACACACACACACACACACACACACACACACACACACACACACACAAACACACACATTACATTTACAATCTGCCTTACTGTCTGCAGTGACTAAATAAATATCTATTTTGCATGGGTTTTACATTATATGAAAAAAATGATGTAGGCTATAGTTCTTTTTTCCAATTTTGCGTAAGTTTGACCTTTCCAGCAGACATTTCACAACAGTCATGAGATCTGGATGCTGTTGTTCATGCTGAACATTTGCACTTTTTAAATTCTCTACTTATGAGATATTTTGTATTTGAGGATACTTTTTTGGTCTTTATCTGTAATAGACAGAGCCAGAGGATTAACAATTTAATAAGTGCCTTCTTTAATACTTTCAATATTGTAATAAGTTAGTTAAGTAGTCATGTTTTCTTGTTTTGTGCAATGTGCTTATGAACCATAAATGTGAGGGTAAACCCTGACTAGTGCCATGGGGGAGCCAGAGGGGGCGGGTCTAACCATCGGAGCTGGAGGGGGCGGGTGTAACTCCATTGAACCGGATGCTATATCCTTATGTTCAACTGCTTCCGGAGTTTTGCTGCTGACTGACCCCGGTGTGAAGGAGTAGTATCTTGTAAGGACAAACCCGTGGTCTGTTTTACTAAACGTAAGTTGAACGACATCGGTTGTCGATGTAAACTTACTTCATGTTGCTTTTCCCGCAGTTGCTCGTCTTATTACATTCAAGTGCTGTGAAGCCTGGACGAGTAGCATGCTAGGCTAATAAGCTGTGCGGTTTGACTTTGCATTGAGTTAGCCCTTATCTTAAGACAGTCGCACCATGGCTGGCTGTAATAAAAGGCTTGCATGACTTCCTGTCCCTAGTGCCCGCCTTATCAGGGTGTTGTTGCTGCTGTGTAGCGTAGCTTAGCTGCTGCTATCTCTGCAATGGTGACGTCGTCTATGACGCGTTCTCGTCTGTCGCATGACGTCATTGTGACTGCCTGCATAAAACACACGACCCTTCCCTCAAAGCTTCAGGATAGGACCGGTTCAACCTCTGACCTGCTGCTTTCAGACTCGCCCTGTCCCCATGACTAACGCCCCCCCGCCTCTCCTCCAGGTGTCCCCGCTCCTCGCTCACCGCCCCCCCCTGGCCCTCGGTGCTCCCTGATGGGCGGCTGGTCCCGCGCGGCGGTCCTGGCGCTCTACCGCTCTCTACTCCGGGCCGGGCGCCGCCTGACCTTCACCGACCGCGACTTCTACCGCCGTTCCGTCGCCCGCGAATTCCGCCGCTGCCAGGCGCTCACGGCGCCGGGGGACCGCGAGGCCGCGCTCCGGAGGGGCCAGTTCTTCCTCAGCAGCCGATTGGGCGGACTGATGTAGGAGGCGGGGCTCGGAGGTCATCTGCAAGTGCGACTTGAGGCTGTGGATCTTACAGGTGGGTTTGAGGGCGTTCACTGGTCCCACTGGTTCCACTGGTCCCAGGTGGGGTTTGAGGGCGGTCACTGGTCCTACTGGTTCCAGTGACAGCCCTCAAACCCAACCAGGTCCCACTGGTCCCAGTGGGACCTGGTGGGGTTTGAGGGCGGTCACTGGGACCTGGTTGGATTTGAGGGCGGTCACTGGTTCCACTGGTCCCAGTGTGTGTTCACGTGTCCCCGGTTGAGAGGCGGTCCTGATGTGTCTGATGGTCGCCGTGGTTTCCTCAGGATGGCGGGGCTGAACCGGGAGCCGAAGGGGAAGAGGGGCGACGGGGGTCTGGGCACGGCCGTCGACTTCCTGCTGTCCAACGCCAAGCTGGTGCTGGGAGTGGGCGGGGCCGCCGTGCTGGGCATCGCCACGCTCGCCGTCAAAAGGGTGAGATGAGATGACCTCTAAACGTCTAGAGGTCACTTCTAGAGGTTGCACAAAATGGCGCACAGCGTGACGCAGCTTGATGTTCTCAGTCGATGCGTCTTTGACACAAGACGACATACTGGTCATAGTGGAACCCGCCTGTTTCCCTGACGACCGTCCTGTGTCTCTGCCTCAGATGTACGACCGCACCCTGAGCGCGCCCACCAGCCCCACCAAGATGGAGGCGGGGGGGCAGAGGAGCTGGGAGGAGCCTAGCTGGATGGGCTCCTCCCCCCGCGTGCTGAACCCGGACATGAAGGCCAGCGTCAGCCGGTCGCTGCAGACCCTGCCCACCTCGGCCCACTGCTTCGAGCCAGGTACGACCCCCGGGTTAGGGTACGACCCCCGGGTTAGGGTACGACCCCCGAGTTAGGGTACGACCCCCGGGTCCAGGTTCGACCCCCGAGTTAGGGTACGACCCCCGGGTCCAGGTTCGACCCCCGAGTTAGGGTACGACCGCCGGGTTAGGGTACGACCCCCGGGTCCAGGTTCGACCCCCGAGTTAGGGTACGACCCCCGGGTTAGGGTACGACCCCCGGGTTAGGGTCCAGGTTCGACCCCCGGGTCCAGGTTCGACCCCCGGGTTAGGGTACGACCGCCGGGTTAGGGTACGACCCCCGGGTCCAGGTTCGACCCCCGAGTTAGGGTACGACCCCCGAGTTAGGGTACGACCGCCCGGGTCCTGGACCTACTGACCTCATGTCTGTTCAAAGTAAAAGCCTGCCTCAGGACGCCAGCTGACTCTCTGCTTTGAATCCTTCACGCTCTCACTCTCCAGACGGGATGTTTCCAATCCTGCTCTTCCTCTACAGTGGGTGTCCACGCTCCAGACCCTAATAACGTAGGGTTAGGGTTAGGGTTAGCCTAACCCTAATAACGTAGTGGTCTAGTCTTCAATGTCCTAGTGCTGAACTACAGTAATAGGACCCCCCCCCCCCCCCCCCCCCCCCAGTCCTGGACTACAGTACCCCCTCGGCACTAACCCTCCATTAGAGGGGCTCTCCCTTCGGCCCTTACCCTAACCCCCCATTAGAGGGGCTCTCCACTCGGGCCTAACCCTCCATTAGAAGGGGCTCTCCACTCGGCCCTAACCCTCCATTAGAGGGGCTCTCCCTCGGCCCTAACCCTCCATTAGAGGGGCTCTCCACTCGGCCCTAACCCTCCATTAGAGGGGCTCTCCCTTCGGCCCTTACCCTAACCCCCCATTAGAGGGGCTCTCCACTCGGCCCTTACCCTAACCCTCCATTAGAGGGGCTCTCCACTCGGGCCTAACCCTCCATTAGAGGGGCTCTCCACTCGGCCCTAACCCTCCATTAGAGGGGCTCTCCCTTCGGCCCTTACCCTAACCCCCCATTAGAGGGGCTCTCCACTCGGGCCTAACCCTCCATTAGAGGGGCTCTCCACTCGGCCCTAACCCTCCATTAGAGGGGCTCTCCACTCGGCCCTAACCCTCCATTAGAGGGGCTCTCCCTCGGGCCTAACCCTCCATTAGAGGGGCTCTCCACTCGGCCCTAACCCTCCATTAGAGGGGCTCTCCACTCGGCCCTAACCCTCCATTAGAGGGGCTCTCCACTCGGCCCTAACCCTCCATTAGAGGGGCTCTCCACTCGGCCCTTACCCTAACCCTCCATTAGAGGGGATCTCCCTCGGCCCTAACCCTCCATTAGAGGGGCTCTCCACTCGGCCCTAACCCTCCATTAGAGGGGCTCTCCACTCGGCCCTTACCCTCCATTAGAGGGGCTCTCCACTCGGCCCTAACCCTCCATTAGAGGGGCTCTCCACTCGGCCCTAACCCTCCATTAGAGGGGCTCTCCACTCGGGCCTAACCCTCCATTAGAGGGGCTCTCCACTCGGCCCTAACCCTCCATTAGAGGGGCTCTCCACTCGGGCCTAACCCTCCATTAGAGGGGCTCTCCACTCGGGCCTAACCCTCCATTAGAGGGGCTCTCCACTCGGCCCCAACCCTCCATTAGAGGGGCTCTCCCTCGGCCCTAACCCTCCATTAGAGGGGCTCTCCACTCGGCCCTAACCCTCCATTAGAGGGGCTCTCCCTTCGGCCCTTACCCTAACCCTCCATTAGAGGGGCTCTCCACTCGGCCCTAACCCTCCATTAGAGGGGCTCTCCCTTCGGCCCTTACCCTCCATTAGAGGGGCTCTCCACTCGGCCCTTACCCTCCATTAGAGGGGCTCTCCACTCGGCCCTTACCCTAACCCTAACCCTCGCTGCTCTCCTCTCAGACGCCATGCGGCGGGCGGTGGGCCGCTCCGGGCTGGGCGCCGGGGGCGGGGCCGACCTTCTGAGGGCCCGGATGCGTCTGTCGCTTCAGGAGCGTCTGTGGGCGTTCTACCGGGAGAGGGTCAACATCCCGGGGGAGGAGCAGGCCGCCGCCCGCCGCGCCGCCCTGGACATCTGCGCCGAGCTGCGCGTCTTCCTGCACGCCAAGCTGCCCGACATGCCGCTGCGCGAGATGTACCTGAGCGGCAGTCTCTATGATGACCTGCAGGTGAGGGACGGGGCTAAGGACTGTACCTGAGGGGCAGTCTATGATGACCTGCAGGTGAGGGGCGGGGCTAAGGACTGTACCTGAGGGGCAGTCTATGATGACCTGCAGGTGAGGGGCGGGGCTAACGAGTGTACCTGAGGGGCAGTCTATGACGACCTGCAGGTGAGGGGCGGGGCTAACGAGTGTACCTGAGGGGCAGTCTATGATGACCTGCAGGTGAGGGGCGGGGCTAACGAGTGTACCTGAGGGGCAGTCTATGACGACCTGCAGGTGAGGGGCGGGGCTAACGAGTGTACCTGAGGGGCAGTCTATGATGACCTGCAGGTGAGGGGCGGGGCTTGGTAGGTGGTTACCCGGTTCGGCCCCACATGGGCCCCAGTGTGTCAGGGCACTCGGAGGCCTTAACCGCCTTTATGGAAGCACATAAGGATCTGAAGGAGTCCGTCTGCTGGTTGGGCCCCCCAGGTGGTGACGGCGGACCACGCCCAGCTCATGGTGCCCATGGTGCTGGAGAAGAACCTGTGGTCCATGGTGCCGGGCGAGGACACCATCATGAACGTGCCGGGCTTCTGGCTGGTGCGCAGGGAGAACCTGGAGTACTTCCCGCGCGGCAGCAGCTACTGGGACCGCTGCCTGGTGGGGGGGTACCTGTCTCCCAAGGCGGTGCTGGAGGTGTTCGACCGGCTGGTGGCAGGCTCCATCAACTGGCCGGCCATCGGCAGCGTGCTGGACTACGTCATCCGGCCCGTGGTGCCGTCGGAGACGCTGACGCTGGAGGTGCAGTACGAGACGGACCGCCGGCTCTACGTCGACTTCCTGCCGCTGCTGGCGATGGAGGACGGCGGCGCGCTGATCGCCAAGCCCCACCGGCCGGCCGCCGAGCGCCACCAGAACCTGTGGCGGCAGAGCTTCCGGGCGGCGGAGACGGCCCGGCTGCGGGCGCTGGACCGCGAGGACGGCGGCTGCCGCTGCGCCTGCCTGAAGCTCGCCAAGGCCGTGTGCAAGCTGAACGCGGCGCTGCAGCGCCTGAACGCCAGCCAGCTCACCAACGCCCTCCTGCTGCTCAGCGACACGGAGGGCGACTGGACGCAGGAGGCGCTGGCCGACCGCTTCCTGCAGCTGCTGCGTGCGCTGGTGCGCCACCTGGAGGCCGGGAGGCTGCCCTGCGCCCTCAACCCCAAGGTCAACCTGCTGTGTGAGCTGCTGGAGCCCGAGGTGGACGAGCTGGGCTACACGCTGTACTGCGCCCTGTCGGACCCCGAGGGCTTGCTCAGGACTGCCCTGGACCAGCCCCCCCACCCCTGACCCTCCCCCCGAGGACCTCTGCTCAAAGCACTATCTATAAATATATCTCGTTCTCCAGGAGGCGTCCTACTGGACCAGAGTCCAGTTAGTTCTTTTCTACTGTGTTGTTGAAGTGATCCGCGGTGTCGAGGGTCACCGGCCAAACAGCGGCTCTCAGTTCCACCGTTGACGCGTGTGTGGTAGAACGGAGCCCCACCGTGTAACCTCAAAGATGATACCAGGAGGCTGGTGCACGGGGCTGCGAGGGCTTGAATTGTGTCTTACCAGGGAATGTCATTGTGTAACTGAGTGTGTGTTGATTATGCCAAACCTAAAGTAAATAAATAGTTGACGTTGAGTGACAGCGGAGACAGTATAATGTCAGGTTGCATGGATCCCCACCCACGTTGGGCCGTGTTATTAACGTGGTTTGATGTCTGCTGCTGACGGCCTGATACAGGATGAAGACTGAAGACTGTCTGCATGGAGGGTTAGGCTATCCCAACAGCCGGGGGCGTCGTGTGCAGGTCTGATCCTTCAGCTCAGTCACTGTTAACCTACAGCTGTGCAAATATTTAAACTGCTACTGGATTCTCAAAGTAAAGGACATATTGGAATTGTTCCGACTGTTTTAGAAACATTTTTCCCCTGAGCCAATGTGTTCCATTGTCAAACAAAAGGTGCTGATAGGATTTAAGATCAGAAACCAGTGAAACCTGAGGATGACTCAGTGGATCGGACAGGTTGGAATTGTTAAACATTTCGGTTGAAGCCTCTTAGTTCATACCATCATTAAGTTATTCTTAAGTCGCCCGTGTACATGATTTATCATTTGTTGGGCAAAAAATGACCAAACCAGGGAGTGTCGTGCTGCTCAACAATCCTGCCGAGCTTCTGTTTAGTCTTCTTTCACCCCAGTCTGTCCTGCAGGTACAGGGGACCCGGTTAACAGTCGGCCCATGGTTAAATCTCACCTTTGAATCACACGACAAAGGACTTGGTCAATATGAGCTTAGTGGTTCTAGCGCTCAGATTCTTAGACCGTTCTGTTTTCCTCTCCGTTCAGGTGCGAGAGGAAGCTAACTAGGCTAACTAGTCAGCAGCAGCTTCCAGAGGGTTGGAGTTGGTAGCAATGGCCTCTTGCCCGTTAGGGTTAGTCGCTTCAGGTGCACCAGTTTACGGGAAATGGAAAGACCAAATTAGGGGCAACCCTGTTTATTCACCCAAAGCCATTTTTTCTTGTACAGTCACAGGATTAAGTTGTACCTTGTTTGTGGATTATGGAGGAGGAATAAAGATACTTTAACGTTAAGCAGGGCAGTGTTTGTGTTGTACGTTTGTAGAACAAAGTGTGCGATGCTCTGGGTTTGTAATAATGCTCTTGTTTAGCGTTAGATTCCCCCACCCACTCGCCTCACGTGGAGCGGAGCACAAGCCTTCGTTTCCCCTTTACGTGAGCATGAGACAGACTGACAGGGCTGTGGGATGAGGAACAGTCCTGTTGGTTTGAACTGCAGACGGAACCATGCAGTGCTTGGTTCCTCAAATTAAAGATGTCCACAAGTGGAATGATTACAATCACAATAAAGAACTATTTCAACGTTTTATTCACGCAGTATTTACGATAGTGGAAATGTACACAAACTGCACACAATTTATAAAAAGTTAAATGGTGCGTGAAATTTTAAAAAAACTACATTTCTTTAATACCAAAATGTCAGCTTTGGGAAATCCTACCGTAGAAAAATCTAAATTAATATCAAAGCAGCCTCAGGGTCTCAGCCCTTTGGATATTTGGTGAAATGCATCCGTTCAATATATGGATCAACCCGTAGCGCTCAGCCAGGGTGGAGTCACGCTGACGGAGATGTACGATTGGCCCCCAGCAGACCGGTGGGGGGGCTAGCTGTACGATCAGCCCCCGTTCCCAGGAGACCGGTGGGGGCTATTTGGCGGGGGCGAACCCCACGCGGTCGGCGTCGCGGTCGAACGCGGTGTAGTACTTCCCGATGAACACGTCCCCCAGGATCCAGAGCGGGCCCGCGGGGGGGGGGATGTCCATGGCCATGAAGCCGGACAGACAGATGGACGCGCCCATCTGGGACTCCTGAGGGGGGGGGGAATGAAGACCCTCCGTTACCAAGACAACGAGCCATCAGGGCAGAAGAGTCCACTAGTCAGAGGTTAGAGTGCACTAGTCAGAGTGCACTAGTCAGAGGTCAGAGTGCACTAGTCAGAGGTCAGAGTGCACTAGTCAGAGGTCAGAGTGCACTAGTCAGAGGTCAAGGTGCACTAGTCAGAGGTCAGAGTGCACTAGTCAGAGGTCAGAGTGCACTAGTCAGAGGTTAGAGTGCACTAGTCGGAGCTCTCAGTTCAGAAGGTGCACCAGGTCACCCTCTACCTGCAGGATGTATTCTTCTCCCGTCAGGTTGAAGCTCTTTCCTCCGATGCTGAAGGAGATGACGGGCAGAGTCGGGATCTTCTTGCAGTCAATCAAGTACTGGAAGAAGAAGAACACAGACTGGAGAGAGGAGCTGGAGACCAACAAGAACAGAGAGGAGAGAGGAGCTGGAGACCAACAAGAACAGAGAGGAGAGAGGAGACCAACAAGAACAGAGAGGAGAGAGGAGACCAACAAGAACAGAGAGGAGAGAGGAGACCAACAAGAACAGAGAGGAGAGAGGAGACCAACAAGAACAGAGAGGAGAGAGGAGACCAACAAGAACAGAGAGGAGAGAGGAGCTGGAAATGTTTACATTTTTAAAACAATCAACCTTGTGCTGTTCTCTTTTAGCACGGCGATGACCTCCCCCCCGACGACCTCCTCCCCCCCCCCCCCCGACGACCTCCTCCCCCCCCCCCCCCGACGACCTCCTCCCCCCCGGCGACCCCCTCCCCCCCACCTCCACCTCCTCCCCCCTGACGACCCCTCCCCCCCCCCCCCCCCTCCTCCTCCTCCTCCTCCCCCCCCCCACCTCCTCCCCCCTCCCCTCCCCCCCCCACCTCCTCCTCCTCCTCCTCCTCCTCCCCCCCCCTGACGACCCTTCCTCCCCCCCTCCCCCTCCTCACCTTCTCCTCCTCCTCCTCCTCCTCCCCCCCCCTGGCGACCCTTCCTCCCCCCCTCCCCCTCCCCCTCCTCACCTCCCCCATGATGAGTGGCAGCGCCCCGATGGCTTTGTGCAGCGCCCGGACCTCGGCCCGGGGCCCGACCATCAGGGACGTCCCCGTGTCCACGATCGCCTGGCAACCGCCTCCACACAAGGTCAGCTGACCTCCGACCTGCACGCTGCTGGACACAGGGCGGGCTTTAGCATCTTCTGATTAGAAAGGTCATTAGCCGTCACATTGCTAACCCTCTTCATAGCGGCCTGGAAAGAGTCCATCACGAGTAAGCTCATTAGCTAAATGAAAGACAACCCTACCCCAAACTAAATAAAACAAGTTATACATTACATAACGGCACACACGCACAGCAAGTGATCTTTGTCACGTTTTGATCGACACAAACCATCAAATGAAGGCTGAGCCAACAGTCCAACCCATGTCACTGACTAAAACTCAGAGGTTAGAAAGAGGAAGTAAAAACAACTATTTTTACAACCAAACATGACGTCTTGCCTTGTTATTAATCATCAAAGTTGTTTTTGATCGCATTAAAATCATCATAAACTGATTATCCAGAAGCTTGTCACCATAATACAACTGAAGATGGTGTTTACAATGTCTTGTACGGAGTCATCGCCAGTGGTTGGCTCTGTGTCATCCCATTATATTGGGTTAGGGTTAGGGTTAGGGTTACCCTAACCCATCCCATTATATTCACCTTGACCTCTCAATCGAGGAGACAAAATTGTACAATGGGTTCTCAAGACCTAAAACACGTTTGTTACATCAAGTTACATGAACCTCCCGCTACTGAAACCTCCATCGTTGCCCTACTTCACTCTTTGGGCCCCTTGCATGGACCCAGGTACTCATGCTGTACTATGGCGCTACTAACTGATAATGCACGAGGTAGTATTCAATCTGGCGGAAATTCAATCTTCCACTTATGCTGTGTTCTAGAGTTCTCCACTCTAACCAGTCGTGTCCACATTGAATGTTCCACTTGCAGAACAGTCTCTCAGGCGTTATCTTTATGTACCAAGATAACATGTCTCGCCCTGCAGTTGAAGACAGCCTCTACTTTGGGGTATTTTCAAAACTATGGAGTGATGGAGATTAATCTCCTATTAAGCTGTCATTTCTCTGCATTGACACTAAATTAATTGCAAAGGTCAAAGATGGGGATTTCTATGAATATCCCGCCTCTGCCACTAATGATGTGAAGCTCCCGTTAGTCAGACTCACGTGTCCATCTTGATCTGCCAGTAGGCCTTGCGCGTGACGTTGACGTAGTGCAGCTCTCCGCTGTAGTGGGTGGGGTCCGTCCCCCCCAGCACCAGCTCCCCCCCCACGGCCGCCGCCGGGTCCCTGAGGGTCAGAGCAGCAGACTGATGAGAGGGGGGGGGGGGACCTGCTGACGTAGAAGGGGGGGGTGGGGGGGGGCGGACCAGAGGACCGCCACCGCAGCAAGGATCGACTATTGTGGTGCCACACATTGTTCTGGTGAAGTCCCTTTGACCTGCTGACGTAGAAGGAGGGGGGGGGGGACCTGCTGACGTAGAAGAAGGGGGGGGGGACCTGCTGACGTAGAAGGAGGGGGGTGGGGGGGACCTGCTGACGTAGAAGGAGGGGGGTGGGGGGACCTGCTGACGTAGAAGGAGGGGGGTGGGGGGGACCTGCTGACGTAGAAGGAGGGGGGGGGGGGACCTGCTGACGTAGAAGAAGGGGGGGGGGACCTGCTGACGTAGAAGGGGGGGGGGGGGGGGACCTGCTGACGTAGAAGGGGGGGGTGGGGGGGACCTGCTGACGTAGAAGGGGGGGGTGGGGGGGACCTGCTGACGTAGAAGGGGGGGGTGGGGGGGACCTGCTGACGTAGAAGGAGGGGGGTGGGGGGGACCTGCTGACGTAGAAGGAGGGGGGGGGACCTGCTGACGTAGAAGGAGGGGGGACCTGCTGACGTAGAAGGAGGGGGGACCTGCTGACGTAGAAGGACGGGGGGGTGGGGGGCTGACCTGCTGACGTAGAAGGAGGGGGGTTGGGGGGGACCTGCTGACGTAGAAGGAGGGGGGGGTGGGGGGGGGACCTGCTGACGTAGAAGGAGGGGGGGTGGGTGGGACCTGCTGACGTAGAAGGAGGGGGGGGGGGGGGGACCTGCTGACGTAGAAGGAGGGGGGGACCTGCTGACGTAGAAGGAGGGGGGGGACCTGCTGACGTAGAAGGAGGGGGGGGGGACCTGCTGACGTAGAAGGAGGGGGGGGGACCTGCTGACGTAGAAGGAGGGGGGGGGTGGGGGGCTGACCTGCTGATGTAGAAGGAGGGGGGGGGTGGGGGGGACCTGCTGACGTAGAAGGAGGGGGGGGGGGGGGGCTGACCTGCTGATGTAGAAGGAGAAGACGTTGCTAGGCAGCAGCCTGGCGGCCATGGCCGTGTCGAACAGCGGGGTGACGCGACCCACCGAGAGCGCGGGGTACCCCAGGCCCAGCACCCCGTCGAAGCGTGCCACGGCAAACGTGATCCCAGGCTGCTTCACCGCCTCCCCGAACTGCTGCTGAGGGACGGCCAGACCAGCCACCTGGGGGGGGGGGGGGCAGAGAGGGGTATTAAACCATCGCTGAGAGGGTCAGAAGAACAGTGATGGTATTAAACCATCGCTGAGAGGGTCAGATGAACAGTGATGGTATTAAACCATCGCTGAGAGGGTCAGATGAACAGTGATGGTATTAAACCATCGCTGAGGGTCAGATGAACAGTGATGGTATTAAACCATCGCTGAGCGGGTCAGATGAACAGTGATGCTATTAAACCATCGCTGAGAGGGTCAGATGAACAGTGATGGTATTAAACCATCGCTGAGAGGGTCAGATGAACAGTGATGGTATTAAACCATCGCTGAGAGGGTCAGATGAACAGTGATGGTATTAAACCATCGCTGAGCGGGTCAGATGAACAGTGATGGTATTAAACCATCGCTGAGAGGGTCAGATGAACAGTGATGGTATTAAACCATCGCTGAGGGTCAGATGAACAGTGATGGCATTAAACCATCGCTGAGAGGGTCAAATGAACAGTGATGGTATTAAACCATCGCTGAGAGGGTCAAATGAACAGTGATGGTATTAAACCATCGCTGAGGGTCAGATGAACAGTGATGGTATTAAACCATCGCTGAGAGGGTCAGATGAACAGTGATGGTATTAAACCATCGCTGAGGAGAGAGCTCCGTTGAGGGGACTACGGAGTCATCTCATGTGAGACGGTGGAAGTGCGTCTATCATTCCAGAGCCAGGGCCGGTTCTTAACCCCGTGGTCTGGAGGGATCAGCAGAGATGCGGGGCCGTTTCCCCGCCTGGCTGTGGGTTAAGTGGAAGTCGAGCGCTGCTGATTTGGATCTACCACGAGGTTGGCGGGCTGCTGCTGAACAATGCTCTTGTGACTCGATGAATGCCTGCCTTGTGCCGCACTGTGTGTCTGTCTGTGTACAGAGGTCAGTGTGTGAGTCAGAGTGTGTGTAACGCGTGTGTACACACACACACACACACACACACACACACACACACGTGACTCACTGAGACCGTGTCCCCGCTGATGAACCCCGACAGGCTGCCGCGGCCGTACTGGATGGAGAACTGGGTGCCGTTCGGGGAGTAGCTGCTGGACTTCCTGGAGTTGTAGCGGTGATGGACCCCTGTGGAGATCAGACCTTCAGTCATACCAGGACCCCACCGCCATGTTCACAGGAGAGCTCGTCGCTCCTCTGGGGAACGTTATACCTCCCCGGGGGCATGTCCTCGCTCCCCGGGGGCATGTCATCACTCCTCTAACACTCAGCAGCACCTCAGGGTCACGCTATCGGTGCCTGAATCCGTAACAGCACCTCATTAATAAAACATGTCGGAACGTGTTGGGATCATCTCCAGGCTGCTATGAGAGGACACCAAACTGTTCCAGCGGCCTGGTTTGGTGTTTTCCCAGGAGTCCGTGCATCACGGGACCAGGATGTGACCGGTCTGGTGACTGCCATTAGCCCATCAGAGGTCCTCTAATGGTAGGCCCGTGGGAAGAGATCCTCAGACTACTGCTAAAGTCGTTAAGACTCACAGAGAACCGTGTGTGTTGAAAACGTTGACGATGGCTTTTTAATTATAGAAAATTAAAAGAATTGCTCGTTCATCTTTTTCTAATTATCCCCACACTGTGGAACGGCAGCGCATGCCTTTTAGACGAGGAGCTTCGTTAGGAGGCGTCACTCACAACAGGCCAGGTCCAGGAAGTGGCAGTGGATGGACGGCACCCACAGGTTGGAGGACCCGGTGTCGAACAGAACCGTGAAGTCCTGGGGAGGAGTGCCGAGGCTGATGACCCCGTAGTACTGGGCCTGGGGGCGGGGAACATGAGACAAGACCTTTACATTCAGCAGACGCTTCTATCCAGAGCGACTTACAATAAGTACACTTGTCATAAGAAGGAGAAACAACAATACATCTGTTGGTAATGTAAGGATGTTCATAAAACGGACTAACAATAACTAGGTTAACCCATTCCCCGTATACTTCACAGATGTGCTGTTTTTAAGTGTAGGGCGTACAACATACAATAAGAGGTAGGAGGGGTGCTGTTGGGGAGTGGGGGAGTCAAGGTCCATACATCAATGCGTTGATAAAAGACAGGCGTTATGTGACGTTCTATAAATAATTACATAAGAAGTTCAGTCTATGGCGGCTTCACTAGCCTCTACGTACATCCATAAAGTTTGTCAATCTCTCAACGGGCAGCTTGGTTTGTGGGGGGGCCACGGTGGCCGTGTGTGAGGGGTCGCTCTGGGCCAGGTTCTGGAGCTGGTCAAGAGACCGGCCCTGGTCGCTCATCATGCGGCGCACGGTGCGGGTCTTGTAGAGAGGCACTCTGCAGATTGAACGGATCGTTAATACAGGAGGACACATCGAGCCCGGTCCACCGGTCTCACACACACGGTTCACACACCGCTCATCACCGTGCAGAGCAGACGGGAGGCTGAACTGAAACGACGGTCGGTCGTTCTGCACATGAGTTAGACTTCAACAGAAACACGTGGACGGAGATAAACAATCACCTCCGATCATTAACGCTAATCCTGCTCAAGGTGTTCATGTTAGTGTCATTCGGCCTGATGAGAGCCAATAGTCTAAACGATAGCGGAATAAATAGAAATGTTCAATTTTAAGTAAAGCATCAAAACGCGAATGACAGACGACAAATTGCCGTGAGTAAAGCTGACTTTACCTGAAGAGGTTTGGAGATGCGTCCGCCACCAAAAGCATCCCGATCACACACAAGAGCTTCATCCTAGCCCTCAATTTAATGGTATCGTTTTATGTCAAGTAATATTTGACTTTACAAAACAGCGATTCACCGACTGAACCAAACGTAGTTGCGTCCTTTATTCTCTTTCGGCCAGTTCCGTTTATATTCGGAGCTGTTGGAACGGAGAGTCGTGGTTGGTTGAGATGAGCAGCAGCACCTGGACGAGCCCCCATTCCCCGAGGGCCTCCTGCTGTTTCGACTCCCGACTGATTGTGGCGCCTGACACTGCTCTGGTGTTTCCTTCAACTGAGAACTGAGTTGAAGATGTGAAGAGAAGATGGATCTTAGACCATCTAGTATCTGCAGCAAATACCAGATATATAACTCTTAGCTTTACATTGTCGATTGAAGAGAAGGTCCATATGAATCATGATTAATTCATTTATTTCTGAAATGGCCTTACTATTATGTCCACAAGCAACGCAGTGCTTTAATATCCATTATATTTATTGAGTTGTGTGAAGTGGTGCAGTCTAGCAGGTGAGACACGTAGTCTGGATGCTATGAAGCGAACAGCATCATCCAACTAATAACTATTCAATTAAAAAGGGATTATCTATCAAGAGGGTATGAGACCATCGCTCCCACTGAAGGGAGTCATCATGACCTCCTGTAAAACAATATGTTCGGGAACGAGCCTTAAAGCCAAAACAGTTGACGCATCCTTTGTGATTTTACTAAGCTTCGTACGGGACCACATTTAACAGGATGCACATTATTTATATGTTAGAATATTGTCTAATAAATAGCGCCCTCTAGTGTATATGTTGTGCTGGTGTCTGTGGTTGAGGGCCAGAGCCTAAATCGACCGCAGCAGCATCACATGAACACAGTGACCTTAAGGCCCTGACCCTGGGGCTGAAGGGTACTGGTAAACAGTGTGACTCAACCTTTAGGTTTTCTGCACACACACATTTCATGTCAACCCAAACATAGAGAAGGAAAACGCTTTACCACAGTGATGAGTTTGGGTTAAGAATGTCCTCTCTGAACCAGCGAGGTACGGAGACGCTATAAAACAGACTGCAGATTGTCATAAGAAGGAGGAACAACATCTGTCGGTTTAGTAAGGATGTTCATTGAACAGCGAGGTACGGAGGGAGTATAAAAGAGACTGCAGGAGCTTCTCTCGCTCAGGGACCTTCAGTTCCCATCCCTGGCTCAGAGGAGACACTTCAACACTATTGTGGAAACTTGAGAAATCTGAACTTAAAGTAGCAACACCTTTGGGTCATCATGAAGAGCGCAAGGAGCACAGAGGCAGACGCTTCTGGCAGGTACCTACACCTTAACTACACTGAACTACCTTACTACACCTACAGTGTATTAGGTACCCAGCTCCACCTGAGCTACACTGAACTACCTTACTACACCTACAGTGTATTAGGTACCCAGCTCCACCTGAACTACACCTACAGTGTATTAGGTACCCAGCTCCACCTGAACTACACTGAACTACACCTACAGTGTATTAGGTACCCAGCTCCACCTGAACTACCTTACTACACCTACAGTGTATTAGGTACCCAGCTCCACCTGAACTACCTTACTACACCTACAGTGTATTAGGTACCCAGCTTCACCTGAACCGTTTGCGATCTGTCGGAGATCAAGCGCGTGACGAAGGAGAGCCACCGGGCGGAGAACACCCAGCGCTCAACTACCAGAAGGGATGCATCACCCACGCAGAGTACAAGGTGAGTCGCCAAACACTCACTCATCACCCTCGCAGAGTACAAGGTGGGACACTAGCCACTCACCAATTCATCCCCTAGAAGTGGCAACCTCAACATTTGCAGGACTCGTTGGTTTCATTTAGTCATGTCTGGTTGAAGAACGAATCCTTGATTAATGCATGGCTGAACGGAGAAGTGTTATCACTTTCTGAAGGAGATTGAACCAATGTGGTGGTTCCTGATGGTCTTCTACTGACTGACTGACATGCCCATTGCACCGTCAGTCAACGGACGTGGGAAGGCGTGGCTGACTGATGGGGGAGTAGTCTTTGCAGAGGCATCCGTCAGCCAATCAAATCGCTTCGCCGGGTTCTTCCCGCTTCTTGCTGCTTGTTGCGAGGCAAGATTACCCGATTTCCCGCTTTCCAGTATCGTCAGAGCCCGAGTCGCGTCACAGTGCTTACATTTGCATACGCGATCTGATTGGATGACGGATCCGTCGCTGCCGAAAAAGTTGAATATTTTTCAACTTCTTGACGGAGCCGAAGGCTCCAACGGAACGGACGGATCCACAATGCATTGCGCGTCCGTCCCCATTCAAAGTCAATGGGGATCAGTCAACGGACGGAAGTGGCACGAGGCGTTCGGCTCCGTCAAAAAGTTGAAAAATGTTCAACTTTTTCGGCAGCGACGGATCCGTCATCCAATCAGATCGCGTATGCAAATTTAAGCACTGTGACGCGACTCGGGCTCTGACGATACTGGAAAGTGGGAAAGCGGGTCATCTTGCATCGCAACAAGCAGGAAGAAGCGGGAAGAACCCGGCGAAGCGATTTGATTGGCTGACGGATGCCTCTGCAAAGACTACTCCCCCATCCGTCAGCCACGCCTTCCCACGACCGTTGACTGACGGTGCAGTGGGCATGTAGGGTAACTGACTGACTGACTCTAACGCCCCGTGCCCACTACCTCCTTCAGTCAACGGAGGTGGGAAGGCGTGGCTGACTGATGGGGGAGTAGTCTTTGCAGAGGCATCCGTCAGCCAATCAAATCGCTTCGCCGGGTTCTTCCCGCTACTTCCTGCTTGTTGCGATGCAAGATGACCCGCTTTCCCGCTTTCCAGTATCGTCAGAGCCCGAGTCGCGTCACAGTGCTTAAATTTGCAGACGCGATCTGATTGGATGACGAGTCCGTCGCTGCCGAAAAAGTTGAACATTTTTCAACTTCTTGACTGAGCCGAAGGCTCCAACGGAACGGACGGATCCACAATGCATTGCGCGTCCGTCCCCATTAAAGTCAATGGGGATCAGTCAACGGACGGAGGTAGTGGGCACGGGGCGTAACTGACTGACTCTGACTGACTGACTGACTGTCCCCAGCTGCTGCTGTGCTCGCTCCATGAGCTCTACAAGGCCCTGGAGAGGAGCTGGACAGGAACCGGCTGTGGTCCCCATATGATTCCCCAGGAGCTGCCTGGAGAGACCTGGAGCACTTCCTGGGACCCCTGGAGAGAGACCTGGAGCACTTCCTGGGCCCCTTGGAGAGAGACCTGGAGCACTTCCTGGGGCCCCTGGAGCACTTCCTGGGGCCCCTGGAGCACTTCCTGGGGCCCCTGGAGAGACCTGGAGCACTTCCTGGGGCCCCTGGAGCGCTTCCTGGGGCCCCTGGAGCGCTTCCTGGGGCAGGGGAGTTCCTCAGCAAAATTACCCAGAATTCCCTTTGGCTCAGCGGCGGCGAAGGCCTCCCGTACTTCCCAAGCGTTTCCCAGCCCAAACCGGTTCAAGCAGCTTTACCGCGGCCGCATGAACAGCGGCTCAACGTCCAGGTGAGACCGACCGGTCAGAACCGGTCCAGGTCAAACAGAAGTGATTCTGCGTGCAAGAACACTGATGACCTGCTGACCCTGAGGGAGGAGCAGCCCCCAGACCAACGGGAACACCCCGGCTTCCCCCAGCATGCAGTTCACCGCCGGAATGTGTGTGCGATGGCCACGTGGGAATGGGACTGCTGGTCTCCTACAGGGAGCACTTCGGCTTGCTCTGCCGTCTACCTACCAATATACAGTATATAGACGCGTGTGTACATATGTTCACACACACACACACACTGCAATCAACTTTTGTACAACGATATTCTTTAACAGAAGCTTGTGTTACCAGCCAGGATCTGATCTTTTGAATTTCACTATAACATTCAAAATATTTTTTATAAAATGTTGCTCCAGTGTTTAAATGTCCTGAATTCAATTGCAAATAAAGTACAAACTTAAAAAAGAAAGAAAAGTCAACTTGCTCATATTTATTTTTTGTTACAAAGTATTTTTTACAAAATATAGTTTCACTTTTCAGTTAAACAATTAATGTTTATCTCCTCCCACCCCAGATTATTAACATGCATCCGGTCCATCCGAACCCAGTAGACCTACGAGCTGGGGGGCACATCAGCTACTGAACGCCTCAAACATTTACACCACAGGACCGAGCTCCTGGACCCGGTCCAGGGGGACCCGGTACAGGTCTACTTGACCCGGTACAGGACCTTCCTCTGCATGCGGTGCTGCAGCTCTCCCCTCCTCATCATCAGGTGCAGAACCTTGAGGACGGCGTGCTCCGGGTACTTCTGCAGGGGGAGGAGTCAGGATCAGAGCCAGGACAGGAGGAGGAGTCAGGATCAGAGCCAGGACAGGGGGAGGAGTCAGGATCAGAGCCAGGACAGGGGCTGACCAACGGTACACTGATTCCTCCTGATACAGCAGTAAACATGGTTTAACCTCCCCCCGTGGAGCGGTTAAAGGCCCTCTGACCTGCTTGGTGAAGTCCTGCACGATGCTGTGCTCAGACACCTGGGAGCCAATGGCGAAGCGGCGCTTCAGCTGCTTCTCGATGCGGGAGATCATCTCCTGGTCCTCCTGCGTGGTGAAGCCCTCCACCCCTGAGGAGACGGGCGTTAGAGTTAGCGTTAGCAGGGCTCTGCACCGGGTTAGCGTTAGCGTTAGCAGGGCTCTGCACCGGGTTAGCGTTAGCAGGGCTCTGCACCGGGTTAGCGTTAGCAGGGCTCTGCACCGGGTTAGCGTTAGCAGGGCTCTGCAACGGGTTAGCGTTAGCAGGGCTCTGCACCGGGTTAGCGTTAGCAGGGCTCTGCACCGGGTTAGGGTTAGCGTTAGCAGGACTCTGCACCGGGTTAGCGTTAGCAGGGCTCTGCACCGGGTTAGGGTTAGCGTTAGCAGGGCTCTGCACCGGGTTAGCGTTAGCAGGGCTCTGCACCGGGTTAGGGTTAGTGTTAGCAGGGCTCTGCACCGGGTTAGCGTTAGCGTTAGCAGGGCTCTGCACCGGGTTAGCGTTAGCAGGGCTCTGCACCGGGTTAGGGTAAAGGGTTAGCCCTAAAGGGTTAGCGTTAGCAGGGCTCTGCACCGGGTTAGCGTTAGCAGGGCTCTGCACCGGGTTAGGGTAAAGGGTTAGTCCTAAAGGGTTAGCGTTAGCAGGGCTCTGCACCGGGTTAGCGTTAGCAGGGCTCTGCACCGGGTTAGCGTTAGCAGGGCTCTGCACCGGGTTAGGGTTAGCGTTAGCAGGGCTCTGCACCGGGTTAGCGTTAGCAGGGCTCTGCACCGGGTTAGGTTTAGTGTTAGCAGGGCTCTGCACCGGGTTAGCGTTAGCGTTAGCAGGGCTCTGCACCGGGTTAGCGTTAGCAGGGCTCTGCACCGGGTTAGGGTAAAGGGTTAGCCCTAAAGGGTTAGCGTTAGCAGGGCTCTGCACCGGGTTAGCGTTAGCAGGGCTCTGCACCGGGTTAGGGTAAAGGGTTAGTCCTAAAGGGTTAGCGTTAGCAGGGCTCTGCACGGGTTAGGATTAGCGTTAGCAGGGCTCTGCACCGGGTTAGGGTTAGCGTTAGCAGGGCTCTGCACCGGGTTAGGGTAAGCGTTAGCAGGGCTCTGCAACGGGTTAGTGTTAGCCCTGAAGGGTTAGCCCTTCAGGGCTAGCGTCAGACGGGCGGCCGGTACCTGAGAGGCTTCCGGACAGAGCGGCGTCCAGCGTGGAGACCTGGAAGAGCCGCAGTGCCTCGTCCACCTCCTCCTCGCCCGCCACCGCCTGCAGCCGCATCTTGGCCAGCGACTCGGCGATGCGGATCACCGCCTCCAGCTGCCTGTTGGACAGAGGGCCCCGTCACCACGCAGCAGAGGGCCCCGTCACCACGCAGCAGAGGGCCCCGTCACCACGCAGCAGAGGGCCCCGTCACCACGCAGCAGAGGGCCCCGTCACCACGCAGCAGAGGGCCCCGTCACCACGCAGCAGAGGGCCCCGTCACCACGCAGCAGAGGGCCCCGTCACCACGCAGCAGAGGGCCCCGTCACCACGCAGCAGAGGGCCCCGTCACCACGCAGCAGAGGGCCCCGTCACCAAGCAGCAGAGGGCCCCGTCACCACGCAGCAGAGGGCCCCGTCACCACGCAGCAGAGGGCCCCGTCACCACGCAGCAGAGGGCCCCGTCACCACTCAGCAGAGGGCCCCGTCACCACGCAGCAGAGGGCCCCGTCACCACGCAGCAGAGGGCCCCGTTACCACGCAGCAGAGGCCCCGTTACCACGGCAGAGGTAACGGGGCCCTCAGTGACGGCAGAGGGCCCCGTCACCACGCAGTAGAGGGCCCCGTTACCACGCGGCAGAGGGCCCCGTCACCACGTGGCAGAGGGCCCACTAGCAGGGACACGCCCACTATCGGCGCCGTCATGGGGGGGGTACCTGACGGTGATGGGGGGGTATCAGTTGGGGGGGGTACCTGACGGTGATGGGGGGGGTATCAGTTGGGGGGGTACCTGACGGTGATGGGGGGTAATCAGTTGGGGGGGTACCTGACGGTGATGGGGGGGGGGGGGGGGTATCAGTTGGGGGGGTACCTGACGGTGATGGGGGGGGGGGGGGGGTATCAGTTGGGGGGGTACCTGACGGTGATGGGGGGGGGTATCAGTTGGGGGGGTATCAGTTGGGGGGGTACCTAACGGTGATGGGGGGTATCAGTTGGGGGGGTATCAGTTGGGGGGGTACCTGACGGTGATGGGGGGTTATCAGTTGGGGGGGTACCTGACGGTGATGGGGGGGGGTATCATTTGGGGGGGTATCAGTTGGGGGGGTACCTGACGGTGATGGGAGGGGGTATCAGTTGGGGGGGTATCAGTTGGGAGGGTATCAGTTGGGGGGGTACCTGACGGTGATGGGGGGGGGGTACCTGACGGTGATGGGGGGTTATCAGTTGGGGGGGTACCTGACGGTGATGGGGGGGGGTATCAGTTGGGGGGGTATCAGTTGGGAGGGTATCAGTTGGGGGGGTACCTGACGGTGATGGGGATGGACGCCCTCTTGTCGCTCTCCCTCTCGTGCTCCCGCGCCCCGCTCCTCATCACCACGTAGCGGTTCTTCAGCTTCTCCGCCGCCGCCGCCGACAGACGCGGCCCGCACTTCCTGTAGGGGGGGGATGACATCACATGACCCACGTGTTACGGGCGGCATGCCGACTACCCCCCCGTGGGGGGTCATCCTGTCTGAACACTGAGGACGTACGCTGGGTTAGGGGGGGGCACCAGACACCTCCCCAGGCCAGCGGGGCCCGGTGGGGGGGTCACTCACACGCGGGCGTAGGCGATGTACTTCTTGAAGGTGGCCAGCGGGATCTCCCCCTCCACAGCGTCCGTCTGCGTGTGAGCACTGAGGTGGACGTTCATCACGTGGCGAGCCAGCGTCTGGGGGGGGAACGTTATGGTTAGGGTTCTAGAGGGGACCAGGTCATGGTTCTAGAGGGGACCAGGTCATGGTTAGGGTTCTAGAGGGGACCAGGTCATGGTTCTAGAGGGGACCAGGTCATGGTTCTAGAGGGGAACAGGTCATGGTTCTAGAGGGGACCAGGTCATGGTTCTAGAGGGGACCAGGTCATGGTTCTAGAGGGGACCAGGTCATGGTTCTAGAGGGGACCAGGTCATGGTTAGGGTTCTAGAGGGGACCAGGTCATGGTTCTAGAGGGGACCAGGTCATGGTTCTAGAAGGGACCAGGTCATGGTTCTAGAGGGGACCAGGTCATGGTTCTAGAGGGGACCAGGTCATGGTTCTAGAGGGGACCAGGTCATGGTTCTAGAGGGGACCAGGTCATGGTTAGGGTTCTAGAGGGGACCAGGTCATGGTTCTAGAGGGGACCAGGTCATGGTTCTAGAGGGGAACAGGTCATGGTTCTAGAGGGGAACAGGTCATGGTTAGGGTTCTAGAGGGGACCAGGTCATGGTTAGGGTTCTAGAAGGGACCAGGTCATGGTTCTAGAGGGGACCAGGTCATGGTTCTAGAGAGGAACAGGTCATGGTTCTAGAGGGGAACAGGTCATGGTTAGGGTTCTAGGGGGGGAATAGGGTTAGGGTTATACAAGGTATAACCACTGGTGTAGTCCAGGGTATACACGGGTATACGGCGTATACCCACTTATTTTTCAGTCATCATTGCGTATACCCACTTCTAAATCCCCCAGATGCGCACCATTCAGTAGTATCTGCATTCTAAGCCACATTGCCCACTTTTTTGCGTTCACACCAAACGCGACGGGGCGACAAGATCACATACAAGTTTTGATTTGTCGCGCCACACTTTCGCCGTGCACAGGTGAGCGCGTTCACGAGTATTTGTGCAGCGACAAATTCGCTCGAGTTGAAATATTTCAACTTTGACGCGAAGTTCGCGCGATGACAGCCAATCAGCGTTCAACAGCGTGGCCACTGAGTGACATATGTAACATAACAGCCAATCAGCGTTCAACCGTCAAACTCAGTGCAGTGCAGTCCGGGGTGAACTGCAGCATGGAGGAGAAAGTGATTGTTGCTGTTTGCAACTCCCAGATCTCTATATATAATAGTATATAATATAATATAATTGTATATATAATATCACGACCAAAAGCTCTGTGCGCCATGACCCACGCTACTCTGCCTCTTATTGGCTAATACTGGCTGCCTTTACTGATTCGATTGTTGAATAATTTGAATGATGATGTTCAATCATCATATGATATTTATATATATATTGATACTATATATATCTAACGAGATGATTGATGTGGAAGACAATGATGTGCGTTTTTTCTAATCTAAGGTGAAATATGAATAAGGATGCATTGTCAAATTCAGATCTAAAGTATTTTATTTAAATAAATGTTACTGATATAAATTACTGAAACACCATGTTTGCCTCATCTATATTTTACATTCATGCAGGCTGCCTGTGTGACCAGTAATACCTACAAACTGCTCCTTATCAAGTCATGTTAATTTTATAATAGTGGCCCACTCTGGGCCATGCTATGTGTTGCAAATCAGCTGTTCAAAGACACAGTTTACAAAATAAATTACTGACCTGCCAAGTGAGAGAATAGGTGTCATTCCAGGAATAAGGAACCCTCAAAATGTATAGTTGTCTCACTTGTCTGTCACTAGTCTGTGGGCGAGTATTGGTTTAGTAATTTCATAATACTTCCTCCCTGAGATCAAGCAGCAGCAATTATTTGACAATGAGCAAATACTACTGAAGGATTTTTGGGTAAACTAAATAGAGTAGTCTCACATGTCACTGTTTCTAAAACAGGGCGTTTTTCTGGGCTGCGTTAAAAAAGGGCAAACATTTAAAGTATACCCACTTCTCCAGGGACCACTACACCACTGGGTATAACTGATGAACTGCAGAGGAGCCCATGCTGGTGGCTACCGACCAGATACCATCACAGGCAGCGGCGGAGCCCAGGTGCATCATGGGAGGCCCTGAACTAGCCCGGACCCCCTCACCATGTCCCTCTGCGTGTCGTGGTGGTCCTTGATGATGAAGATCATGTCGAAGCGGGACAGGATAGTGGGCATGAAGTCGATGTTGTCCTCCCCCTTACTGTCGTCCCAGCGGCCGAACACCGAGTTGGCGGCGGCGAGGACGGAGCAGCGGGAGTTCAGCGTGGTGGTGATGCCGGCCTGGGGGGCAGCGGAGGGGTTACACCAGTACACCTTAACCAGTACACCTTAACCAGTACACCCTAACCAGTGTACCTCTCAACAGTGTGCCTAGTAAAAACTAAATAAAGTGAAAAATGTGGTAATAATCCTGCTTCCTTTAAGCATGGTCAATATTTAAAAAAATTGCAATCTGAGGCATTATTCCTTCTTTTTAACATGGATAGGATAGTAAATAATCCCTAACCCGGGATTTACAATTCAGGATGTCTGCATTGCCTGGGGAGAGTTTAGAGTCTACACTCTCTCAAGGCAATGCAGACATCCTCATCTTCTTTTGTTTCATCAAGTATGGTAGCGAAATGCAGTTTCTGTCGTGTTTTATTTGGCATTTTGTAAATCCATTGATTTCGGTTGGAAGACTCATTGCTCATTGCAAGGGGGGCTAGTTGTAGTCTTTTCGCTTGGTTCTAGCCCTACTGTTGATACGGAGAACCGAGCGAAAAGACTACAACCAAACATAAACACGTCCGGTTCCGGTTTTCGTTTCAATGGGATTTACGGAACGCCAAATAAATCACAACAGAAACTGTATTTCGCTACGATACTTGATGATGTTGTTAATACCGGAATAGTCCTCTAAACATGCGCTGATCACGTGAAGGAAACTTTTTTTTTTTTCTATCAGCCGATCCGCGGATACCTTGCGTCCCGAACCGTGAGGGTTGATCCGTACGGTTCACGGGTAACCGTTACACCACTATTAACCAGTAGACCTCTCACCAGTACACCTTAACCAGTACACCTTAACCAGTACAGCTTAACCAGTAGACCTTACACCGCTAGACGGGACCATCCTAAACCAGTCGGCGTTACACTAGTAGAGGGACACGTGGGGGGGGGGGGGGGGGGGGGGGGGGCAGGGTGGGGGGTCACCTTGGCGATGGAGATGGTCTGCTGCTCCATGGCCTCGTGGATCGCCACACGGTCGTCCTCCCTCATCTGGGGGGGGGGGGGGGGAGACCGTCAGCACACAAGAGACTCAACACACCACACACAGCAGACACACACACAGCAGACACACAATATACAGCAGACACAACACACTCAACACACAGCAGACACACAACACACAACACACAGCAGACACACAACAGACACAACACACTCAACACAACACACAGCAGACACAATACACAGCAGACACAACACACAACACACTCAACACACAGCAGACACACAACACACAGCAGACACACAACAGACACACCTTTACCCTGACCCTAGCCCCGACCCTAGCCCTGACCCTAGCCCTGACCCCGACCCCGGGCCCGGGCCCGACCCCGACCCTAGCCCCGACCCTAGCCCCGACCCTAGCCCCGACCCTAGCCCCGACCCTAGCCCCGACCCCGACCCCGGGCCCGGGCCCGACCCCGACCCCGACCCTAGCCCCGACCCTAGCCCCGACCCTAGCCCCGACCCTAGCCCCGACCCTGGCCCCGACCCTGGCCCCGACCCTAGCCCCGACCCTAGCCCCGACCCTAGCCCTGACCCTAGCCCTGACCCTAGCCCTGGCCCCGACCCTAGCCCTGGCCCCGACCCTAGCCCTGACCCTAGCCCCGACCCTAGCCCCGACCCTAGCCCTGACCCTGACCCTAGCCCTGACCCTAGCCCTGACCCTAGCCCTGACCCTAGCCCTGACCCTAGCCCTGACCCCGACCCTGACCCCGACCCCGGCCCCGACCCCGACCCTAGCCCCGACCCTAGCCCCGACCCTAGCCCTGACCCTAGCCCCGACCCTAGCCCTGACCCTAGCCCCGACCCTAGCCCTGACCCCGACCCTAGCCCCGACCCTAGCCCCGACCCTAGCCCCGACCCTAGCCCCGACCCTAGCCCTGACCCTAGCCCTGGCCCTAGCCCTGACCCCGACCCCGGCCCCGACCCTAGCCCCGACCCTAGCCCCGACCCTAGCCCCGACCCTAGCCCTGACCCGAGCCTCCTACCTTGTCGAACTCGTCGATGCAGACCACGCCTCCGTCCGCCAGCACCATGGCTCCGCCCTCCATGATGAAGCCGCGGGTGACGGGGTCCCTGAGGACGGAGGCCGTGAGGCCGGCCGCACTGCTGCCCTTACCGGAGGTGTACACCTGGGGGAGGAGGGCAGAGCGTCAGCACACCCCCACCACCAGGGGGCAGCGGCCCCCCCGGGACCCTAACCCTAACACCTGGGGGAGGAGGGCAGAGCGTCAGCACACCCCCACCACCAGGGGGCAGCGGCCCCCCCCGGGACCCTAACCCTAACACCTGGGGGAGGAGGGCAGAGCGTCAGCACACCCCCACCACCAGGGGGCAGCGGCCCCCCCGGGACCCTAACCCTAACACCTGGGGGAGGAGGGCAGAGCGTCAGCACACCCCCACCACCAGGGGGCAGCGGCCCCCCCGGGACCCTAACCCTAACACCTGGGGGAGGAGGGCAGAGCGTCAGCACACCCCCACCACCAGGGGGCAGCGGCCCCCCCCGGGACCCTAACCCTAACACCTGGGGGAGGAGGGCAGAGCGTCAGCACACACCCACCACCAGGGGGCAGCGGCCCCCCCGGGACCCTAACCCTAACACCTGGGGGAGGAGGGCAGAGCGTCAGCACACCCCCACCACCAGGGGGCAGCGGCCCCCCCGGGACCCTAACCCTAACACCTGGGGGAGGAGGGCAGAGCGTCAGCACACCCCCACCACCAGGGGGCAGCGGCCCCCCCGGGACCCTAACCCTAACACCTGGGGGAGGAGGGCAGAGCGTCAGCACACCCCCACCACCAGGGGGCAGCGGCCCCCCCGGGACCCTAACCCTAACACCTGGGGGAGGAGGGCAGAGCGTCAGCACACCCCCACCACCAGGGGGCAGCGGCCCCCCCCGGGACCCTAACCCTAACACCTGGGGGAGGAGGGCAGAGCGTCAGCACACCCCCCACCACCAGGGGGCAGCGGCCCCCCCGGGACCCTAACCCTAACACCTGGGGGAGGAGGGCAGAGCGTCAGCACACCCCCACCACCAGGGGGCAGCGGCCCCCCCCGGGACCCTAACCCTAACACCTGGGGGAGGAGGGCAGAGCGTCAGCACACCCCCACCACCAGGGGGCAGCGGTCCCCCCCGGGACCCTAACCCTAACACCTGGGGGAGGAGGGCAGAGCGTCAGCACACCCCCACCACCAGGGGGCAGCGGCCCCCCGGGACCTTAACCCTAACACCTGGGGGAGGAGGGCAGAGCGTCAGCACACCCCCACCACCAGGGGGCAGCGGTCCCCCCCGGGACCCTAACCCTAACACCTGGGGGAGGAGGGCAGAGCGTCAGCACACCCCCACCACCAGGGGGCAGCGGTCCCCCCCGGGACCCTAACCCTAACACCTGGGGGAGGAGGGCAGAGCGTCAGCACACCCCCACCACCAGGGGGCAGCGGCCCCCCCGGGACCCTAACCCTAACACCTGGGGGAGGAGGGCAGAGCGTCAGCACACCCCCACCACCAGGGGGCAGCGGCCCCCCCGGGACCCTAACCCTAACACCTGGGGGAGGAGGGCAGAGCGTCAGCACACCCCCACCACCAGGGGGCAGCGGCCCCCCCCGGGACCCTAACCCTAACACCTGGGGGAGGAGGGCAGAGCGTCAGCCCACCCCCACCACCAGGGGGCAGCGGCCCCCCCCGGGACCCTAACCCTAACACCTGGGGGAGGAGGGCAGAGCGTCAGCACACCCCCACCACCAGGGGGCAGGGGCCCCCCCCGGGACCCTAACACCTGGGGGAGGAGGGCAGAGCGTCAGCACACCCCCACCACCAGGGGGCAGCGGCCCCCCCGGGACCCTAACCCTAACACCTGGGGGAGGAGGGCAGAGCGTCAGCACACCCCCACCCCCAGGGGGCAGCGGCCCCCCCGGGACCCTAACCCTAACACCTGGGGGAGGAGGGCAGAGCGTCAGCACACCCCCACCACCAGGGGGCAGCGGTCCCCCCGGGACCCTAACACCTGGGGGAGGAGGGCAGAGCGTCAGCACACCCCCACCACCAGGGGGCAGCGGTCCCCCCGGGACCCTAACACCTGGGGGAGGAGGGCAGAGCGTCAGCACACCCCCACCTCCAGGGGGCAGCGGCCCCCCCGGGACCCTAACCCTAACACCTGGGGGAGGAGGGCAGAGCGTCAGCACACCCCCACCTCCAGGGGGCAGCGGTCCCCCCCGGGCGGATGTCCGACCGTTCTCTAATCAAGAGGAAACCATTTCTAAACTGAAGACATTGAGCCCAGAATACGTTGAAGCCTCATCAGGACTGTCCTACACTCATCTGAGGAACCAGCAGAGGGCTAGAGTTAGGGTTAGCCCCAACTCTAGCCCTCTACTGGTTCTACACTCAGTCATCTCACGAACCAGCAGAGGGCTAGAGTTAGCCCTAACCCTAGGGTTAGGGCGCTAACCCTAGAGGGGAGGTCTAGATATAGACTATATAGAGCACTAACCCCGATGGGGGAGCAGCGCTCCACGAACTTCAGCAGCTGGGACTTGGCGGTTCCCGGGTCTCCCAGCATCAGCAGGTTGATGTCTCCTCGGCGGGTCAGCCCGTCTGGGAGCCTAGGGGGGAGAGGACACTAAGCACCCAGAGAGAGACACAGGCAGAGAGAGAAAGAGCGAGAGACACAGGCAGAGAGAGAGAGCGAGAGACACAGGCAGAGAGAGAGAGCGACACAGACAGACAGACAGACAGAGAGAGAGCGACACAGACAGACAGACAGACAGAGAGCGAGACAGACGGACACAGACCTCTTGCGCGAGCCCCCAAACAGCAGGCAGGTGATGGCCTTCTTGAGGTCCTCGCTGCCGTAGATGGAGGGGGCGAGGGAGGCCGCCAGGGAGCCGTACACATCGGGGGAGGCGGCCAGCGAGCGGAGCTCCTCCTCCTCCTGGGGGGTCACAGAGCCTGTTGCCCCTCGGCCTGGGGGGGGGGGGGGTACAGGGCTTTAGTCCCTTCATCGAGTCACAGGTGGTTCTGCACCTACATCACACACCCCCTGGCTGGACGGTTACACCCAATAACCAACTGAACCTAACCCTAAGCTTAACCCTAACTCAACTCAACACCTAACTCATCCCTAACTCAACCACTAATTCAACCCTAACCCTAACTCAACTCAACTCAATAACCCCCCCCCCCCCCCCCCCCCCCCCCGGGCGAGGACCCACCTGCTCCGTCCGTGTCCACCTGGATGCCGACCACCCTCAGGTACGACGCCCGGATCCCGACCCCGGCCGACTTGTCGTGACCTTTGGCCTTCATGGCCGCCACCTTCTTGATGGAGAAGATGCCCATGATGGTGACGCGGTTACCGGGGACGACGCGGTCACACAGGTACCTGAATGGGGAGGCAGGAAGCGGGCAGTTAACGAGGTGGAGGCAGGAAGCAGTGGTTATCGAGGTGGAGGCAGGAAGCAGTGGTTAACGAGGTTGAGGCAGGTAGTGGGCGTTAACGAGGTGGAGGCAGGTAGTGGGCGTTAACGAGGTGGAGGCAGGTAGTGGGCGTTAACGAGGTGGAGGCAGGTAGTGGGCGTTAACGAGGTGGAGGCAGGTAGTGGGCGTTAACGAGGTGGAGACAGGAAGTGGGCGTTAACGAGGTGAAGGCAGGAAGCAGCGGTTAACGAGGTGGAGACAGGAAGTGGGCGTTAACGAGGTGGAGGCAGGTAGTGGGCGTTAACGAGGTGGAGGCAGGTAGTGGGCGTTAACGAGGTGGAGGCAGGTAGTGGGCGTTAACGAGGTGGAGGCAGGTAGTGGGCGTTAACGAGGTGGAGGCAGGTAGTGGGCGTTAACGAGGTGGAGGCAGGTAGTGGGCGTTAACGAGGTGGAGGCAGGTAGTGGGCGTTAACGAGGTGGAGGCAGGTAGTGGGCGTTAACGAGGTGGAGACAGGAAGTGGGCGTTAACGAGGTGAAGGCAGGAAGCAGCGGTTAACGAGGTGGAGACAGGAAGTGGGCGTTAACGAGGTGGAGGCAGGTAGTGGGCGTTAACGAGGTGGAGGCAGGTAGTGGGCGTTAACGAGGTGGAGGCAGGTAGTGGGCGTTAACGAGGTGGAGGCAGGTAGTGGGCGTTAACGAGGTGGAGGCAGGTAGTGGGCGTTAACGAGGTGGAGGCAGGTAGTGGGCGTTAACGAGGTGGAGACAGGAAGTGGGCGTTAACGAGGTGGAGGCAGGTAGTGGGCGTTAACGAGGTGAAGGCAGGTAGTGGGCGTTAACGAGGTGGAGGCAGGTAGTGGGCGTTAACGAGGTGAAGGCAGGAAGCGGGCGGTATCGAGATGGAGGCAGACGGGTGGAGGCAGACGGGTGGAGGCAGACGGGTGGAGGCGGACGGGTGGAGGCGGACGGGTGGAGGCGGACAGGTGGAGGCGGACGGGTGGAGGCAGACGGGTGGAGGCAGACGGGTGGTGTTCTGCTGAACGAGGATCAGACGGAGTCTCCAGAGGGCGTACCGGTCGCAGTAGAGCTGCAGGTGGCGGGGCATCTCGCCGTGGGGAACGGCGTCCGGTGCCTCCTGCAGCCGCAGCGTCTGGAAGTCCACACACAGGCAGCGGTCGGGGAGGATGAAGTACGGGTCCAGGGGGCACTTCACCCGGCCCGCGTTCTCCCTGCAGGAGGAACATATGATGAGGAGGAGGAGGAGGAGGAGGAGGGTCTGTCTGTCTGTCTAGGCAAGTCTTGGGGTTTGCCTTCCATCCACACCTCATAACATCAGTATGTTAAATGATATAGACGCTGCTGCTAAATGATTCCCCAGGTCTTAATCCTGTTCTAATCTGGTGTCTGTGGCCCGTCCCATGGGCTGACGACCCCCCGCCCCCACTCACGTGTTGCACTTGCGGGGCAGGGCGTACCCCTGCAGCCCCGGGGGCAGCGGGATGTTGCTGATGACCGAGCGGCAGCCACGGCACTGGAGGCAGACGCGGGTGGCCTTGGCCCGCACCGCCGTGGCCGAGATGATGATCCCCGGGACCTTCACCAGGCGGGACACCTGCTCGGACTGGGGAGGGAGGAGGCGTTCATCACACCTTCACCTGGACCCTGCACAACACCCCCTGAGCCCCGACCACTCACTGTGGGGTACGTCCTGGCACTGGACGTACCCCACAGTGAGTTAACCCTAACTAGGGTTAACTCACTGTGGGGTACGTCCTGGCACTGGACGTACCCCACAGTGAGTTAACCCTAACTAGGGTTAACTCACTGGGGTACGTCCTGGCACTGGACGTACCCCACAGTGAGTTAACCCTAACTAGGGTTAACTCACTGTGGGGTACGTCCTGGCACTGGACGTACCCCACAGTGAGTTAACCCTAACTAGGGTTAACTTACTGTGGGGTGTACGTCCAGTGCCAGGACGTACACCCCACACTAAGTTAACCCTAGTTAGGGTTAACTTACTACGTCCAGTGCCAGGACGTACACCCCACAGTAAGTTAACCCTAACTAGGGTTAACTTACTGTGGGGTGTACGTCCTGGCACTTGGAATCAGAACTTAGCATGTTGCAGCCTCTCATCCTATCTGTGTTGTATAGGGTTAGGGTTAACCTAGTGATGGTTAGTGCCTGTATACGGGGAGCGGGTTAATCTATTGATGGTTAGTGCTTGTACACGGGGAACAGGTTAACCTAGTGATGGTTAGTGCCTGTATACGGGGAACAGGTTAACCTAGGGATGGTTAGTGCCTGTATACGGGGAACAGGTTAACCTAGTGATGGTTAGTGCCTGTATACGGGGAACAGGTTAATCTAGTGATGGTTAGTGCCTGTATACGGGGAACAGGTTAACCTAGTGATGGTTAGTGCCTGTATACGGGGAACAGGTTAACCTAGTGATGGTTTGTGCCTGTATACGGGGAACAGGTTAACCTAGTGATGGTTAGTGCCTGTATACGGGGAACAGGTTAACCTAGTGATGGTTAGTGCCTGTATACGGGGAACAGGTTAACCTAGTGATGGTTAGTGCCTGTATACGGGGAACAGGTTAACCTAGTGATGGTTAGTGCCTGTATACGGGGAACAGGTTAACCTAGTGATGGTTAGTGCCTGTATACGGGGAACAGGTCAACCTAGTGATGGTTAGTGCCTGTATACGGGGAACAGGTTAACCTAGTGATGGTTAGTGCTTGGTTCTATGAACATCCTTTCTGGACCCACAGAGATGGTGCTGTACTCGTTCCTCCTGACGAATGGACTGATTGGAAGAGGCTCTGGATAAAAGCCCCCAGTGTCATGTGGTGCTGGGGGGAGGTAGGGTTGGGGGGGGGGGGGTTAGGGTGGGGGGGGGGGGGGTACCTTAAGGCTGCGGATGGAGGTGGGGTGGGCGTCGCTCTTCAGCAGCACCTGGATGTCCTGCACAGTCTCCTCCCCCAGGGGGCGGGGCCTCGTCACCTCATCAGCCACGTCCTTCGCCGCCTCCTCCAGCTGTGATTGGTCAGAGAGGAGTTAGAAACTAACCCACCTTGTTGTGAATCACGGGGCGATGTTATGATCTCAGGAACAGAAGCTCTTCATCATAACTGGGCCTCATCGACTGGTCCTGACGCCGCCGTCGGGGGGTGGACGGGTGGATGGAAGGCAGTACTTTAAAGCTCTGAGTTGCCACTGGTTAGAAAAGCGCTGTATAATGCAGTCCATTTGCCATTGACAGTGTACACAAGATTGTACAACGATTCATCTTATATCTGTTTCTGGAATGTTTACGGCGGCTGAGGATGCAGCGTAGGGTTGGTGCGAGTCCGTCCTCACGGTGCTCTCACCAGAGGAAGGTTCTCGGTGGGCAGTTTGTAGAGACAGTCGGACAGGTCCTCGTCGAAGCTGGCCAGGTCCTCAATCTCCACCTCGATCCAGTAGTCCCCGAGGGTGTAGTGCCTCTTCAGCTCATCTCTGAGGAAACACAACAGCACTTTGTGTTAACACCAGCAGTTGTGTTAACACCATCAGTGTGTGGTAACACCATCTTTTTGTGTTAACACCATCAGTTTGTGGTACACAACTGATCAGTTGGTTTACAGCGTGGTAAGCACTGTAGAACACGAGGATCATCATTCTAGTATTACAGTCAACCGATACAGGGTCCGTGTCGTGTTTGATGTCTTAAGTTAACAGCAACTTAATATATTGTGTGGTTGAGTCAGCGATTCGTTCATTAGATACATTTATTACTTTGTATTCTTAGACTTAGGTCACCGTTCGACATAATAGTTTTATAACCCATTAGTACACCGATCCACTGAGTTATTCATCGTAAACTGATTGATAGGTACCTGTATTTGTACGTGAACCCAGTGCGATCGGTTCCCTCTCGAAATTGCCGCAGGAACTCGCGGAATCGTTTCTTTATCTGAGAGCGTTTGGCCCCCGTCTCGTCTCCGTGTCCCTCTCCTCCACCGAAGCTGTCGCTGTAGAAAACGCCGGGATTATCGAACCCCGACATCCTAACCCTGTCTGTGGTGAGGGCTAAACGTGTGAGTTTTCTGTGGATTAAAGCGTAAAAAGGTCCAGAATATGTCACCGACTCTACAAGGAGACGAGCAGTGTCTGATTCGCGGCAAAACTCCTTTCCGTTCTCTTCCCGCGAGTTGATTTCCCCTCCTTCAATGTCTGATTGGTGGAAAGAACCCATGCGCAGTATTGATTGGTCAGCGGACGTCATGTGTCCGAGATATGAGGGTGGGGCATTCATCGAGTTTGGCGCGAAAAAGAGAAGAGGGAAGTCGGTGGGAGGAGACAAAATAAAAAACAAAGAAAAACTAAATCCAAATGGATGAGTTAATTTACTGCAGAAGTTCCTTGGTTCGTTTTTTTGGAATCTCCATGCAAACACGTAATCAGTTATTGAGATCACGCTTCTGGGTTGAGACCGTCATGTGTATGTAATAAGATAAAAAGGTTTAGTTTTAAGTACAATCTCATATTTTCGGTTTGTTTAAACACCTGCAGTACATAACCATGGTAATAGATCATGTTGCCCTTTATTTAAATTTTAATTATTTTGCTGAACTTGTAAGATAGCCAAGAGCGCTCTTCACATCCGGATATTCCATCACTATTTATAGAGCGAAGGAACGTTTTAAAATTCTTTCATAACTTCTCTAAATGGTTGACGTGTGGCTGACGCCTAGCATGGAACCCGCCCCTATTGGATAAACGGATTGGATTGGCCCAACCCAGGACTGCCAATCTAAAGGGAAGCCGGAAGAACAGGAGAAACTCGCAGCTTCGACGGTTTTCGGGCTTATCCCTCTTCTGCCACAGTACCAAACAATAGTTTATAAAGTGGAATACGTTAATCCCATTAGTTAAGAACTTTACAAAACAATATAAAGCACTCTCCACGTTCCTAGGCCTTCATTAATTGTAACAATGTCATTTATAATATAGCAATATTTGGAAGAGTTTGATAGTAAAAACTATCAAACTATCAATATCAGAATAAAAAAATATTTGTTTTACATGATGCTATATCCTGACCTAGACAAGGGATTAAAAGAAACCGGCTGCAAAAGTCATGTCAGGAAGGCTGTTTTTATTTTAAAAACACATATGCATTTTAAAAAGCAATCACATTTCATTTCGTACAATTTGTTAAAAAAAAAAATTATGAATTGCACATTTTGGGACGGCCGTCCAAACAATTTTTAAAGCAAGTGAAGAAGTTAGTGGTGAAAGCAGCCCTACCTGACCAGCTCCAAGCCCTCAGACTAAACCCTAACACTAAGCCCTAACTTTGAACTCTGACCCCCAAGATTGGAAGAGGTGGTGTCCTCCACACACAGACAGGTGGAGGAGAGAGAATAGATTGGAAGAGGTGGTGTCCTCCACACACAGACAGGTGGAGGAGAGAGAATAGATTGGAAGGGGTGGTGTCCTCCACACACAGACAGGTGGAGGAGAGAGAATAGATTGGAAGGGGTGGTGTCCTCCACACACAGACAGGTGGAGGAGAGAATAGATTGGAAGAGGTGGTGTCCTCCACACACAGACAGGTGGAGGAGAGAGAATAGATTGGAAGGGGTGGTGTCCTCCACACACAGACAGGTGGAGGAGAGAGAATAGATTGGAAGGGGTGGTGTCCTCCACACACAGACAGGTGTGTGTGCATGGAAGAGATGATTCTGCAGTCCAACGATGACTCCAGCTGGCTCTTCACTCGTTGGTCCTTCTGAAACGTTGCCCAAGAAAAATACAAAGATGTTTGCATAAGGTTAGTTACTTTAGCACAACAGGCCTTGCTTTATCAATTGAGTTTTCCAACTGTAATTAATAGAACTCAGTGGAGTACTGACCTGAAGAACCTCCAGCATGATCAGATGAATCCTGTGAGGAGACTGGCAAGAAGGACGTCAGGATACAGGGAGGCCCCGGCTCAAGGACGTCTCCCCCAAACCAAACTCAGGATCTCCACAGCGTCTTAGAACCAAGGTTATTTAACAGTCATTTGCCCGTTTTATCCAAAGAGACTTGAATCCAGATGCATGTTATTCAGGAGCAGGGGGGGGTTAGGACATCTTCCTCAAGGATCACGGTCTGAGGACTTTGGGATTGATTCACGACCTTAGCCTGCCCTGCAAAACCCCACCGTGTTCAGTTTATGCAAACTTGCAATGACTTCATGGTCCTCCTTCAGATTCCCCTACCAGATAAAGCTCCTGCCTCACCACCCTGGTCTGGTAACACAGCTGGTCTGGCAGCAGTGGTAGTTGGTGAACATCTAGTTAGGGCGCACTCACACTAGGCAAGTTTGCCTGTCCGGTGCTGCAGGAAGATTCAGCACGATTCCCCCCCTCCCCACACCCGTGGTCACACTGCTCCCACAGGCCGTGGCCCGAGCACGATTGCTCCTTCATACATCACCACGTCGTAATACGATAAATACTTCATCAGCTTCAAGTCTCCTCGCCCCCATAAGAACAATAACGTGAATGCTGTCGTCTGCCCAAATTTCAAGTAAACACTAGACTTCACTATCGCACCAACGTAAACCCACTCGTGAACCGCTTGCCGCCATTGTTTAAAATAATTGTTGTGGGGAAGAATGGCATGGACCTACCTATAAAGAAAGAAGGGTCGCTCAAGGACTACGTCATCCAGCTCACGTTGCGTATCCGCGCGTGTCATCTCATTAGCATCTGCACTTTGGCCACGGCACACCTCTCCAAAGGGTGCCGTGGCCCCCTTTGGAGAGGTGTGAAACAGCCAAGGGGCTGTTTCGTGCTGGAATACGGATGGCGTGGTCACACTAGCCAAACGTTTTAGACTTTAGTATGCAAATGAGCTCAGGCACGGGGCCGTGGCCCTAGTGGGATTGGCCCCTAAGAAACACAACCCTCTACAGTTTGCCTTCTAGTACACTATTCAGTTTATATAATCGTTCAGAATTCATTCCTCTAGGTGGACCCAACACATCTTTAAAACACCTGGTCCTCTAGTGAAGTAATGCACAGGAACCCAACACACCATCCTCGTCCCTACAACGCCTCCAACGTGGCTCCTCCAACCAATAATTTATCAGCACTAGTCAGACCTCATTCGTCCTATTTCACTAAACGTTGACCAACGATTGGTTTTTACCTCCAAGATGTTACTGGTCCATCGCAGTCCTCCCATCAGATCCTAGTGGTCACCAGCTCCATCTAGCCACAACAAACAAACAGGCCTCCTCCTCAGCAATCACTTTCCATCATTTGTTAGTACAACTTTAAAGCTTATGAGAGAGTATAGCAGACTAGCTTTCCTATTAAGGAAATCTCAGTAAATAATCCTGCTGACCCACGCCTCAAATGACCCCGAGACTCTTCTCTACATATGCTCCAAGTGACGTCAGCAGGGACCGGTTGAATACTAGTAGATTACTCACTAGTGGATACTCATTCCAGGGTCCGGAGGGACCTTCTCCAGGCTCCTCCTTCAGCGCGGCTCCTCCGTTAGCTCACCTCCACCTGGTACCAAACACAACAGGAGTTTGAACCAACGTCTGGCTCCAAAGCGTGCTACTATGGGACCTGGTCAAGACAAAACCGGGGACGCAAAAGCTGCATACTTTCAGCATGTGGTGGATCATTGTAAAGGGGAAGCCGATAACTTTATTATAGAAAGGACTTTACAAATTGACATTTGTAATTTACCCATTGCAATGTAAACTACTGGTAGTGGCAGGAAAAGTGTACCCTCGGGTCCAGCATCAGCCTCTGGTTCTCCCTGATATCTTGGGCATTGGACAGGATCAAGACAGCAAGCACGGGAGTCTGCACCTACTGCAAACATGAAACCTCCATCCATTCAAATAAGACTTCATGGTTCCAACACACATCCACCCATCACAGTAGAGCAGAGAGCAAAGAAAGAAGGGTCGCGCAAGGACTATGTCATCCAGCTCACGTTGCGTATCATCTCATTAACATCTGCACTTTGGCCACGGCACACCTCTCCAAAGGGTGCCGTGGCCCCCTTTGGAGAGGTGTGAAACAGCCAAGGGGCTGTTTCGTGGTGGAATACGGATGGCGTGGTCACACTAGCCAAACTTTCTAGACTTTAGTATGCATGTGAGCTCGGGCACGGTGCCGCGGCCCTAGTGGGATTGGCCCATAAGAAACACAACCCTCTACAGTTTGCCTTCTAGTACACTATTCAGTTTATATAATCGTTCAGAATTCATTCCTCTAGATGGACCCAACACATCTTTAAAACACCTGGTCCTCTACTGAAGTAATGCACAGGAACCCATCACCATCCTCGTCCCTACAACGCCTCCAACGTGGCTCCTCCAACCAATAATTTATCAGCACTAGTCAGACCTCATTCGTCCTATTTCACTAAACGTTGACCAACAATTGGTTTTTACCTCCAAGATGTTACAGGTCCAGCGCAGTCCTCCCATCAGATCCTAGTGGTCACCAGCTCCATCTAGCCACAACAAACAAACAAACAAAACAAACAAACAAACAGGCCTCCTCCTCAGCAGTCACTTTCCATCATTTCTTAGTACAACTTTAAAGCTTATGAGTATAGCAGACTATAGCTTTCCTATTAAGGAAATCTCAGTAAATAATCCTGCTGACCCACGCCTCAAATGACCCCGAGACTCTTCTCTACATATGCTCCAAGTGACGTCAGCAGGGACCGGTTGAATACTAGTAGATTACTCACTAGTGGATACTCATTCCAGGGTCCGGAGGGACCTTCTCCAGGCTCCTCCTTCAGCGCGGCTCCTCCGTTAGCTCACCTCCACCTGGTACCAAACACAACAGGAGTTTGAACCAACGTCTGGCTCCAAAGCGTGCTACTATGGGACCTGGTCAAGACAAAACCGGGGACGCAAAAGCTGCATACTTTCAGCATGTGGTGGATCATTGTAAAGGGGAAGCCGATAACTTTATTATAGAAAGGACTTTACAAATTGACATTTGTAATTTACCCATTGCAATGTACTTACTAGTAGTGGCAGGAAAAGTGTACCCTCAGGTCCAGCATCAGCCTCTGGTTCTCCCTGACATCTTGGGTATTGGACAGGATCAAGACAGCAAGCACGGGAGTCTGCACCTACTGCAAACATGAAACCTCCATCCATTCAAATAAGACTTCATGGTTCCAACACACATCCACCCATCACAGTAGAGCAGAGACGGGAGTTGATGGGGTAATTTAAACGTTTTCCTATAAAATAAATATAAGCCTCCCGTCCTGCGTTTACCTTTAGCAAGCCTCTTAAGTCACTGGTAGCAGACATCTTGTGAGACAAACGACATGACAGTACAGCTCTATATTTAGATAGGTAAACCTATCCAAGTTCTATGTTAAATTTGTTAAGAACAAACTTCTGACTGCCCTGATATTTAGAATTGACATAAGGTGAAGATGTACCAAAGAGGACAAGCAGGAGTAACAGTAGAGTAGTAAAATTATACTCAAGCCATGTCCAGGTGCTGGGTTGTGGTAACTCTAACCACCAAAAAGCTCTCCAGGACAGAAATGCCAAATTGTTGCCGCTCGAAAATATTTTGCAGCCTTCAACCGAAATATTTACGCAAGTAGAAGGCAGCTGGAGTTGGTCAGCTAGCTCAAAGTACCGCTCTAGTGTCCACAATTGCAGGACAATGCAAATTAATTTGCTAATTTTTTTTTAGAGAACGTCTCCCTGAGGAGGCACAGTATTTAGGTCAGCTTATGACTGATGGCTACACGAGTACTTTAGCTAGTGAACGTTAGAAAAATACCCCTGCAATGTAGTTAATGCCACAAGGTTCTGCAAAGGCCGATCTTGTGTGACCTCAGATGAATCACCATCCAGCTAACACCCAAATCAATGCAAACTCCAGCCATCGGACCACATCGAGGGACCGTTTGGGCCTGAAGACAAGCATACACCGAACAAACTCGATCCATCTTCTAACTACCATCCTAAGCAGGAATCCTTACATCGCAGTAGTAACCAAACCAGCAATAAGGAAAATAACCAGCACCTCACCTTGAGCTGAATGGAAGATCCTGTAGTCCTTGTAGCTTCTCATTGTGAACACATCCAACAGACTTACCTTGAGTTGATCTAGTACTTTGCTGCTGTTGGTTTTTATTACAGTCACACATTTCAATGCCTAAGCAGTAAACAGATATATTTAACATATACATAGGCTAAGAGAAAGGAGTGAGGGAAGTCTATGTGGGCTTAAAAGGAAATAGTTTACACCCAGAAACACAGCCTTGACATGCCTAATCTGAATGTCTTATCCATTTTGTCCACTTTCCTGAACTATTCATCACATGAGTGTCTTGCTGATGGATGTGTGGTCGGTATGAGTAGAGATGCATGCTGGGATACGGTGCCGTCTGAAATCTGCAGATCTGTAGACGTGCCCCCTCAGGAGATTAAGTGTTCATGAGGCCGTTGTAGCCTCAGTTACATGAACTGGCATGTCCTTCGAGACAGAGACTGGGACCCCAATGAGAAACACCTTGAGAAAGATCTGGTTTACCTCTCTTGGCAACTAAACTACAACCCGAGTTTTCCCCCAGAGAACCATGCAACACGTAGCAATATTCCCCTCCATGAATCTGAAAACACCAGTGAGGGTTTCTCTACTTCCTCAGCTGAAGGAGTAGTTTAAAAATAACCGGGTTGAGATAATTTGATTCATGGGGACCCATCTCCCAGGTCAAGTCAAAGGGGTTTACTGAAATCCAATCTTCCTGGAGTGTGTTGAGCTGGAATAAAAGCCAGCTGTTGGATTGGTCCAGCTCATGAGGTCTTCTGGATTGCTTCAGTAGACATGACCTCCATTCCCTTTTTTGTGCAAGTTCTTAAACAATCCAGAACCATCCGTCAAAATAATAGACCTGCATCAAAACCACGACATACCAATCAAGTCAAACTTTTAGGGGAAAAAAAAAAGTTGAAGAAACTAACCACGTCAACCCTCCTCAAAAGCAAATTTCACGTGCATCTCATGTAAATTACACCTATGTCGCGTTAAAAAGCACAGCCCCACCTTTGCCAGGGTCACATTTAGGACCCAAACCAAGCAGAGCTATGTAGCACCCTATACCAGGTCAAACACTGGTCACATGGAGCACCCTATACCAGGTCAAACACTGGTCACATGGAGCACCCTATACCAGGTCAAACACTGGTCACATGGAGCACCCTATACCAGGTCAAACACTGGTCACATGGAGCACCCTATACCAGGTCAAACACTGGTCACATGGAGCACCCTATACCAGGTCAAACACTGGTCACATGGAGCACCCTATACCAGGTCAAACACTGGTCACATGGAGCACCCTATACCAGGTCAAACACTGGTCACATGGAGCACCCTATACCAGGTCAAACACTGGTCACATGGAGCACCCTATACCAGGTCAAACACTGGTCACATGGAGCACCCTATACCAGGTCAAACACTGGTCACATGGAGCACCCTATACCAGGTCAAACACTGGTCACATGGAGCACCCTATACCAGGTCAAACACTGGTCACATGGAGCACCCTATACCAGGTCAAACACTGGTCACATGGAGCACCCTATACCAAGACAAACACTGGCCAAGTGGAAGCTGAACACAGGATGAAGAAGCCGAGCTCAGGGCCTCCATTAGACCTTTCCAATGCCCTTGCCTCAGAGATTCAAATGATGCACAACCTTCCTCAGTTGCGTCGAGGTGCAGGCGTCTTCAGCTGGTAATCAAGGTTGACCCGATTCAACGTCACTGAAGTCCCTTCCTGGCCTTCGAGTCGTTTCCTGATGAGGAGCCTTCAGATGCAAGCGGTAGCTTTGATAAGCCTGAGGTCAGGGACAGGACGTGGGTATCCCGAAGGTGTTCCGTTCAGAAGGACAACCCAGTGGTGGAGTTCTTGAAGTGCAGGATTCTCCTTCATCCCATTTGAGCAGCAAAACTGATGAACTCCGGCTGGCTCAGACTGACGCATTCCGTGTTGGTGCAAGCATTTCTCTGGCTGATCTGCAAAGGACGAGGCCAGTTCACCATGGAAGAGGAGTCCGCACATCACAAACCATCAAGACCTGGACTAGTTCATTTTCCGAATTGAAGTTGTGCTCACTTCCTGCTGGAAACTTCAAGAAACGGTCGCCAAGGCCTCCAGATGTGTAGAGAGGAACGTTGAGATGTCCTCCACATTTCTCTGGTGCAAGACTTAGGCTGTGTATCAGTTGCCAAGAGATGAAGCCCCCTCTTGCCCTCAGAGTTCCTCAGTGGGCTCCCTGTGCCCATTTTGGAGGACATTTCAGTTCATGCACCTGATATTATGACACTCTTAAGCACTTAGCTTCTCGTGAGGAGAACAGCTCCAGAACGGCAGCCTTGGGACAGCACTGTATCCAAGCATGCACTCTCTGCCCACTCAGACAACTAATGTGACAAATGCAGAGTTCAGAGAAGTAGCAGCGAAGTGGATACAAGGAATCTAGAAATAAGTAGCCACGAAGCAACTTCGTCTTACACTCACTTGACACCCATTGTTTACTTGAACGTACTCTACCTTAACACAAGAATCCTTATTCAAACTACACTTTTACATACCAATACACCAACACAAACTCTTGGTATTGAAACATGTTAATCCAACAAGGAATCAAATCTACGTTAACGCTTGTTAATAAAAAGTGACTTACAGCTCGCAGTTTCTTGTTCATAGTTCAGTTGTGTTACTCACAGAACCGCAGTTTCTCCTCCATAGTTGAGCTGTAAAGTTGTGCACCACACAGAGTTTGAATTCAAATGAGTCACTAAACAGGGGGAATGCTGCTTTACATTACAATACACATTTACTAGACAATTATTTGTGTACAGTGGAAGTCAGTGGGCCCCTGGGATGAATACAGAAAGATTGGCCACCAATACAACGGTTTATTAAAATTGTCCCCTTGATTTGGCTACCTGTACAATCAGAACTAGGAAAAAGAAAGAACTATATAGGCTACAACTTCAAAACATCTCTACCACTGCATAGCAGCCTGGATTAAGTCAGCCAACAACAAAAAGGCTCTGAACAACAACCACTTAGAAGCAGAACACCTGCCAATGTATCCGTTAGTAATAAACAATCAGGCTGATATAAGGCCGCACAAACTATACGATTACAATCCAGTGACAACTAAAAGCTTACTCGTTTAAAACAGTTAACGTGAAATAACACCCATAAACATTTAAAACGTTTAATTAATTACAAGGCCAGTGGAATAGACGTTATACTCACAGCAGCTCCAGACAAGTTTGTTCAGTTTGATTCATAATTAACCTGTGAACAAAGGAATAGATTTAGCTTAGTAAGACACATAACCACTAACTAGAAGGTGAATGCATGTTCATAGATGTTTTCTAAACTAATGTTAGGTTTACTACCTTGTGAAAGAAACCTCGGACGGCCGAACAACGTGCTGTTTGGTTAACTCAGCTGAACCAAAGCCAAGCGAGCAGCCACAGTGGAGAAGTAACAGGTGAGCCAATCACTTAAAAAAACGTACTAATTAGTAACTGAACACAGCTGCGACACCGCTGTGCCTCCCGGGAGTGATGAGTTGTCAGCGCCCCCTGCTGGTGGCGTCTAAATCTCAGGTGTAATGCATTGATTATCACCATAGAGACGTCTTTAAGAATTAACGCCTTATTACAAAAATAAAGACAGCTTTCCTGTTGATGACCAATACTTTTGATGTCAAATCACCTGGCCTGAATACACTCACACATGTACCTTTTTTCCAAACTGTCTGAGATGGACACGAAGGGCATAATAGAGGGGATCTAGGAAAAAAGGGAAGGGAAAGGAGGTCATCATTCCCATTCCAGGCAGCAGCTTCAGACCTCAGCGATACCAGCTGCTGTTGGTCATAAATAGAGAGGCCTTCCACCTCGTCCAGACAGGTACTCTCAGGAGAACCAAGAGAACTACTGGGTCTGATGACAACACTAGACCCTAACCCTAACTACTGGGTCTGATGACAACACCAGACCCTAACTACTGGGTCTGAAGACAACACTAGACCCTAACCCTAACTACTGGGTCTGATGACAACACTAGACCCTAACTACTGGGTCTGATGACAACACCAGACCCTAACTACTGGGTCTGATGACAACACGAGACCCTAACCCTAACTACTGGGTCTGATGACAACACGAGACCCTAACCCTAACTAATGGGTCTGATGACAACACGAGACCCTAACCCTAACTAATGGGTCTGATAACAACCCGAGACCCTAACCCTAACTAGTGGGTCTGATGACAACACAAGACCCTAACCCTAACTAGTGGGTCTGATGACAACACGAGACCCTAACCCTAACTAGTGGGTCTGATGACAACACGAGACCCTAACCCTAACTAATGGGTCTGATGACAACACGAGACCCCACTATGGCGACAGGCTGGTGGACGGATGTATTCTGCTTGAGGGGTTTAGGGCTAACCCTAACCTGCTCATTAGCCGTTAGGGCTAACCCTAACCCTCATTAGCCGTTAGGGCTAACCCTAACCCTCATTAGCAGTTAGGGCTAACCCTAACCCTCATTAGCCGTTAGGGCTAACCCTAACCTTTATTAGCCTTTTTCCTTAATACTCGGTTTGTTTGGCATCTGTCCCCTACGGTCCGGCTGGTGCCGACAGGATTTTGGGAACTGGGAACAGGATCTCATCCTTCCCACAGACGACACCCTGGGATGAATCCAGTTCCATTGGTCGTTCCCAGAGCCAATGGCACTGCTGCAGGCGTACGTATTTTAATTGACTAAATTTGTTTAAAAGTACAGAAGCATCCAAAGAAAAGAAGCGTACAATGTAAGATAAACAAGAAGCCGATTGTTAGCAAAACAACTTTAATCATTGGACAAAAGCAGCCAAAAATACATAATATGCCAATGGATCTCTTTAAGTCACGTGTAGATCTTACAGCATAACATTGTGTGTAACAGTCTGTAAAGTCTGCAACAGTCTGCTGGAGAACGCAGCCGGTCCTACGCAACCACGCCATGCTTCCTGCCCGTCTGGATGAAGGCCTCTACGCAGCGGTCGATGTCCTGGTCCGAGTGGGCCGCCGAGATCTGGACCCGGATCCTGGCTTTGCCCTTGGGCACCACCGGGAAGGAGAACCCCACCACATACACACCTAGAGGGAGGGGAGGGGATGGGGGTAATGAGTGCTGAAATAGCCCGCTTTGCCTGAGCTAGCCCACGTAGCCTGAGCTAGCCTGAGGGTCCTGAGCTAGCCCACGTAGCCTGAGCTAGCCCCAGGGGTCCTGAGCTAGCCCCAGGGGTCCTGAGCTAGCCCACGGGTCAGGAGCTAGTCCACGTACACTGAGCTAGCCCGCGGGTCCTGAGCTAGCCCGTGGATCCTGAGCTAGGCCGCGGGTCCTGAGCTAGCCCGCGGGTCCTGAGCTAGCCCGCGGGTCCTGAGCTAGCCCGGGGGTCCTGAGCTAGCCCGCGTACCCAGATCCAGCCAGCGTAACTAGAGCTAGCCCGCGTACCCAGAGCTAGCCCGCGTACCCAGAGCTAGCCCGCGTACCCCGAGCTAGCCCATGGGCCCTGAGGAGGTTCGCTTCTCGTCCCTGTGATACTAGCTTATTAGACACACACCTAGCTTGAGCATGTCGTCGGCCATCAGCGAGGCGAGCCGTGCGTCTCCCAGCATGACGGGGCAGATGGGGTGGGCGGAGCCGGCGATGGTGAAGCCTGCCTCCGTCATCTGGTCCCTAAACCTGGAGGAGCGGAAATTCATATTAAAAAAGGTGCTGCAGGTACGATTTAAGAGCTACTATTAACAGATGTATCTGTTAGAAACACCCAAGCCGACAGTCGGATAACTGAGACTAAATGGATTTCATCTCTTCCCTGATTGGTTCAGGTAATCCATTTGGCTGTCAATCAAAGCTGTGTGAATGCAACACTAGCTTCTTACTGACCTCTCTGTTGGAGAAACGTAAGGAGGGAGGGGACGTTTCTGTTGGGTTGTTTAGTTTCTTAATCTTGAATCTCTTCTGCTCTACCTCTTAATAACAAACTAATCTGACCTTCATCCCCTTATCCCAATAAAACACAACTCAACTCTCCATTGGTGTGGTGGAGGAAAGCCTAGACATCATCTTGACTAAACGACTTGTTCAGATGAGAAACCGGTTTATTCCAAGGTGGCAGAGGAGAAAACCACACGCATCCAGGCTTTAGACTCTAGGATACAAACTAGAGGAGGCTGAGCTCTACCTGACATGGCTCAACCCTCCCAGAGGGTAGGGCTGGAATAGGGGTAGAATACCCTGCCTAAAGAGGGTTAGGGTTAGAATAGGGGTAGAATACCCTGCCTAGAGAGGGTTAGGGTTAGAATAGGGGTAGAATACCCTGCCTAGAGAGGGTTAGGGTTAGAATAGGGTTAGAATACCCTGCCTAGAGAGAGGGTTAGGGTTAGAATAGGGGTAAAATACCCTGCCTGGAGAGGGTTAGGGTTAGAATAAGGGTAAAATACCCTGCCTAGAGAGAGTTAGGGTAAGAAAGGGGTAAAATACCCTGTCTAGAGAGGGTTAGGGTTAGAATAGGGGTAAAATACCCTGCCTAGAGAGAGTTAGGGTAAGAAAGGGGTAAAATACCCTGCCTAGAGAGGGTTAGAATAAGGGTAAAATACCCTGCCTAGAGAGGGTTAGGGTTAGAATAGGGTTAGAATACCCTGCCTAGAGAGAGGGTTAGGGTTAGAATAGGGGTAAAATACCCTGCCTGGAGAGGGTTAGGGTTAGAATAAGGGTAAAATACCCTGCCTAGAGAGAGTTAGGGTAAGAAAGGGGTAAAATACCCTGTCTAGAGAGGGTTAGGGTTAGAATAGGGGTAAAATACCCTGCCTAGAGAGAGTTAGGGTAAGAAAGGGGTAAAATACCCTGCCTAGAGAGGGTTAGAATAAGGGTAAAATACCCTGCCTAGAGAGGGTTAGGGTTAGAATAGGGGCAGAATAACCTGCCTAGAGAGGGTTAGGGTTAGAATAGGGGTAGAATACCCTGCCTAGAGGGTTAGAATAGGGGTAGAATACCCTGCCTAAAGAGGGTGAGGGGTAAAATACCCTGCCTAGAGAGAGTTAGGGTAAGAAAGGGGTAAAATACCCTGCCTAGAGAGGGTTAGGGTTAGAATAGGGGTAAAATACCCTGCCTAGAGAGAGTTAGGGTAAGAAAGGGGTAAAATACCCTGCCTAGAGAGGGTTAGGGTTAGAATAAGGGTAAAATACCCTGCCTAGAGCGGGTTAGGGTTAGAATAGGGGTAGAATACCCTGCCTAGAGAGGGTGAGGGGTAGAATAGGGGTAAAATACCGTGCCTAGAGAGGGTTAGGGTTAGAATTAGAGACCAACCGATATATCGGCGGGTTGATATTATCGGCCGATATTAGGCATTTTCCAAACTATCGGTAACGGCCGATTAATTAATATTAAAAAAATATATTGGGTTCCTGTGTTTTTGTTCAAAGGACTTTGAGTTTCATAATTTAAGTTTGTAATTTTATACATTTTATTTATCAGAACTTCAATACATTTTGATTTTGACTTTTCTGTTGTGAGAATAAAACAATAAAATAAAGTTTATTTTTAAACTGCATTCCCTTATTATTTTAGTGAGGACTACAAATAACCAATGTTAGGGAAATCTGTTTTTGTTTTGTTACGCGTTTCTTGAATTTCTTTTTTAAATATATATCGGCCGATATATCTGACAAATATTTGTATCGGTATCGGCCTTAAAAATCCTTTATCGGTCGGGCTCTAGTTAGAATAGGGGTAGAATAGCCTGCCTAGAGAGGGTTAAGGGTAGAATATCCTGCCTAGAGAGGCTGCAGGCAGACTTATTCTGAGTTCCTGTGGTTCGTTCTCATATTCCTGTGTTCAAATGCTTCCTCAGATAACCGTCGTATCAGCTTTCAGAAGGATACGGTCAGCCCTAACTACAGATACGCTCCATGTCCGGGGGGGGGGGGGGGGAGAGAAATAACCTTGAGTATAAAGCCTCATACCTTTGTGCATGTTCGGGGTGGATTAAGTTACTATGAAGCTGCTTTAATCAAAGACTGATGCCGTGTTCCGATATCCATACTTCCATGAGTACACTTAAACGAAGTACACTATCCGCACTCACTAAGTGCGCTAATTTTCAGATCATGTCAGTGTTGTTCCAAATCGAAAAACTCTGTGGTGCGCTAACCGGAAATAACGATCACGACTGCAGCCGCAGCTCCTCCCCCGCAATAAACATCCCGCTTTGAACGGTGAACTCTTTACGCCTAGCTGCTATAAAAAGCTATAAAAACGGCAAAATGACTATTAATGCAGGCTATGTGGAAAATGCGCCGACTTAGGCTCAGCCTGGCTCCGCCCTCTTCCGCTACGTAGCTAAGATGGCTGCCGTTGAGTACGAAAAGTGTACATCGATCCACACTTTGCAATTTGACCGTTTTAATCATCCGGGTCCATTCAGTACACTTATTTTCGCCCGATCTGAATCGGAACGCCCTACGTACTCAAACTAAGGCTAGTAAGTACGGATAGTATGGATATTGGAACACGGCATTAGTATTCACAGGAGCACACAAAGTCCCCTTGAAGGAAGTCCCCCTTTACAGGAAGTCCCCCTTTACAGGAAGTCCCCCTTTACAGGAAGTCCCCCTTTACAGGAAGTCCCCCTTTACAGGAAGTCCCCGGACAGGATATCCCCATACAGGAAGTCCGCCTACAGGCAGTCCCTGTACAGGAGGTCCCCTTGCACGCAGTCCCCCACCTCATGGTTTTGGCGGCCATGCTCTGGGCGATGTGGCTGGAGGCCAGCAGCAGCTCCAGGGCGCGCAGGGCACTCCCCACCACCGGGGGCGGCAGAGAGTTAGAGAAGAGGTAGGGCCGGGAGCGCTGGCGCAGCAGGTCGATAAGGGGCTTGGGGCCCACGGTGTAGCCGCCTGGGGGGGCAGAAGGACAGCTGAGACACACACCTGGGGGGCGCTACGGACCACTGACTGAACTGGGAGGTATAAACAGCAACCTGAAGAGAACCCAGGAAACCTTTATCAGTTGATGTCGCCGGCTTTCTCTGTGTTTATCAGTTTCATTGGGGGGGGGGGGGTGCTTCAGGAACACAGGATTTGCTTGGAATACGGACTCTTCAGTTACTCTTCAGTTACTCTTTAGTTACTCTTCAGTTCCGGTTGGCCAACCAGTCCAGTCCGCCTGCACAGCAAATTGGAATTAAGCTGAGGGGGAGGGGCCTGGGCAGGAGAGCCCATATAGCCCTGCCTCCAGATTAAAGGGCAACTTCACCCATTTCACATAAGCTTTGTATTTTTAGAACCCCCCGCATATTTTTGAATGGTCTAGCATCATTTCCTTATTTTCTGGAGAGACTGGAGAGATCCGTATCGATCTCCAACACTTCCTGTTTTTTGTAAGAGGGGATGATTCTCGTACGACTACAACCACTAGTCCCACCCCCCTCTAGGGGGTGGGACCCACTGACGCTACAGACCTATTAGAGCAGTGCCAGTGGGTGGGACTTCACCAGCAGAAACTAACATCCACAGCGTCTGAAGCTAAGATAACAGAGGCTGTTGATAAAACTGAAGTAGGCCTACATTGGCGGAGGGTACTCGATCTGACATAGAAGATGGCTCCATGCAAAAGTTCACCATTTCGAAAGAAATAGACGAGGGCTGCCGTATTTTCCGCACTATACGGCACACCGGATTATCAAGCGCACCTTCAATGAATGGCCTATTTTAGAACTGTTTTCATGTATAGGGCGCACCGGATTATAAGGCGCATAGAATAGAAGATACTGCAGTCAAACGTTTGACTGGGGTTGCGTTATGCATCGACCAGACCGAGCTGTGCTAAAGGGAATGTCAACAAAACAGTCAGATCAAGTCAAACTTTATTAAGCGTTCTGACAACTCCGGTCCCTCCCATGGTAACGATGTTCAAACGTTAATGTGCATATTAACAATATCTCATCAATATCAATATCTCTCAACAATAAGCTCACTTTTTCAGTTCATTCCCCGTCTACGAATCCCTCGAATTCTTGTGTGTCCGAATTAAACAGTTGGGCGAGTACGGCATCCAACATGCCCGGATCCCTCTCGTCATTATCCGAGTCAGTGTCGCTGCTGTTGCCTGGCAGTTCAGTGATTATTCCTGCCTTCGTGAAAGCTTAGACCACAGTTGAGACTGTTATATCAGCCCAGGCATCCACGATCCATTGGCAGATAGTGGCGTAAGTCGCCTGGCGCTGTCTCCCCGTCTTGGTGACGTGTGTTCGCCTTCTTGGCCCCGTCCACACGAAGCCGATTTTTTGGGTGAAACCGCATAAAAAGACGCTTTTGGTGGACACGGGCTACGGCCACACCAAACGCGTGTAACGTGCTTAACTTGAAGCTTGATCATTGTGTGTCACAAAAATGGTTCAACGCGCCAACGCGCCTGTGGCTGCGCTGGATTTAGGAGTCCGAGGTAGGAAACCCAAATGCCGCCGTGTTTGGGTGCATGATAGAGTTTAGATCGGGTTAGATTAAATAATGTCGGATATAAATAACAATAATCGGGTTAAATAACTTCACATGGTGTGTCTGGTTTGTTTCCAGCATTCGTAGTGTTGATCAGCAGATAGTCCGCCAAGACGTTGAGGTTGCTTAGCAACCAGAGACGCTGTCCATGCAAGTGAATGGAGCGTTCATATGTTAAATATGTTGCTAGTGGGCGGAGCCTAGCTCAAACAGGGGGTGGGGTTTCCCCCCCCTCCCCCCAAGATCTGCTGAATAAGCATTTAGCCAGAATGTGTTGATGAGGGTTAGGCAGTGGAAAAGGACAGGAGGTAGGAGACAGGAGGTGGGAGACAGGAGGTGGGAGACAGGATGTAGGAGACAGGATGTAGGAGACAGGAGGTAGGAGGATAGGATACAGGAGGTAGGAGGCAGGAGGTAGGAGGCAGGAGGATAGGATACAGGAGGTAGGAGGCAGGAGGATAGGATACAGGAGAAAGGAGGTAGGAGGATAGGATACAGAGGTAGGAGGTAGGAGGCAGGAGACAGGAGGATAGGATACAGGAGAAAGGAGGCAGGAGGTAGGAGACAGGAGGTAGGAGGATAGGATACAAGAGGTAGGATATAGGAGGTAGGAGGATAGGATACAGGAGGTAGGAGGCAGGAGGTAGGAGGATAGGATACAAGAGGTAGGATACAGGAGGTAGGAGGATAGGATACAGGAGGTAGGAGGTAGGAGGCAGGAGGCAGGAGATAGGAGGCGTACCTGCGGCCCCTCCCAGGGCCTTCCCCAGGGTGGAGTTGACGATGTGGACTCTGTCCATCACCCCCAGCAGCTCGTCAGTCCCCCTGGAGAGGGTTAGGGTTAGGGACAAGACACTTTAGTGAGTAGGAGATAGGAGGTTAGGGTTAGGGTTAGGGTAACCCTAACCCTAACCCAGCAGCTCGTCAGTCCCCCTGGAGAGGACAACACGCTTTAGTGAGTAGGAGATAGGAGGTTAGGGTTAGGGTTAGGGACAACACACTTTAGTGAGTAGGAGATAGGAGGTTAGGGTTAGGGTTAGGGTTAGGGACAACACACTTTAGTGAGTAGGAGATAGGAGGCAGGGTTAGTGCAGTAGATAGTACACAAATCCAAGTCACACACGCACAATAAAAAACACTACACAATCAATAAATAGTAGTCAATATATATCCAAATAATAATACACACACATATCCAAATAACACACACACACACACACACACACACACACACACACACACACACACACACACACACACACACACACACACACACACACACACACACACACACACACACACACACACACACACACACACACACACACACACACACACAATATCCAAAAGTGTGAGCTGGGGGGAGGTGTTATCTACGGTCCTTTATAGACTTTAGAAGTAGAGTGGCTGCGAGAACAAAAGAGTGTTTATATCTGTTGGTTCAGGCCCCGTTCACACGAAGCCGAAACGGGCGAAACCGTTACGGTTTCGATCTTTCCGGTTTCGAAGTATCTCCATAAAGACGAAGCCAAGCGAAACCGGGTAGATCTGTAGAAACGCTGTAGTACACATTCCAGGCCCATAAGGGGCGCTGCTTCTGGTACAGAAATCCAGAAGAAATGAAATAATAAGAAGAGGCGAGCATGCGCATAAAGGCTGCCCTTATGCGCATGCTCGCATGTGATTTCTGAGACTCTGCGGGCTTAAGAGCCATTGGCTAGGAGGTCGAGGGGTGGGGCGATGACGTCATGGTTTGCGGTTTCAGTCGGTTTCAGGCGTACACACGAATCCAAAACGAAACCGGGCAGTTTTGAAACCACCTCCGAGGGTGGTTTCAGAAGTTTGCGGTTTCGGTCAGCGGATTCGCCGGCTTCGTGTGTACGGAAGGCCGAACCGTACAAGACCTTTGCGGTTTCGCCATGAAATCGGCTTCGTGTGAACGGGGCCTCAGAGTCGTGGGAGTTTAAAGAGTGTTTATATCTGTTGGTTCAGAGTCGTGGGAGTTTAAAGAGTGATCCGAATGGCAACATCTGAAATCCAGCCTGTAGGGGATGAGAACTATTTGACAGGATAGATTCAACCCTTTTAGCGTCTGCTTCTGATAAAGTTCCTCCAGGCCTTTCTGATTAGAACCTGTGATACGGCTGCTCAACTTAATTAACTTGGAAAGGGAGTTTTTTTGCTTTACGGTGATAGACCCATACCAGCAGATTAAGGAGAAGGTGACAACTGACTCAACAAAGGACCTTTAGAAAAGGGTCATCAGGTTTTTGTCCACATTAAACTTGGCCAGCTTCCTAAGGCAATACAGGCGCTGCTGGCCTTTCTTGCAAAGCAAACTGGTATTTGGCTCAAAACACAACTTGTCATCGATAATAGATCCTAAGTATTTGTACTCTTTAAAAACCTCCATTTCCTGACCATTTATACTAGTTCTTACCTGGTTAAAGACATTACACCTAAAGTCATTACACATGTCCTTAGTGTTGGAGGCATTGAGTTCAAGAGAGGCATCCTGACACCATGTTGCAAAGTGGTCGATTACCGGACCGTGTGAAGCTTCCTCATTGTTCAGTAAGCTGACAATAACTGTATCATCAGCAAACTTCACAATGTGTCGGTCATCAGTCACAGAGCGACAGTCATTGGTGTACAGAATGTAGAGAAGGGGGGAGAGAACACTCCCATGCGGAGAGCCAGTTGATGTGAGGGCCAAGTCAGAGAGGTGATCATTTACTCTAACTCGCTGGGATCTATTTGTGAGGAAGTCTAATATCCAGCCCACAAGGTTGGCCTCCAGCTTGAACTGATGCAGCAGCTTCTCAACCAGCAGGAGGGGCTGAATGGTGTTAAAGGCTGACCAGAAGTCCACTAACACTAGTCTGGCAGGTTTTTTGTTACCCTCAAGGTCTTTGAGGATGAGTTTAAGTACTGTTCCATCCTGGACCCCTCTGTTGAGTCTGTATGCAAACTGTAGTGGGTCGAGGAGGCTGTTCGTCCTAAATGACAGTTCTCTTTTGATCAGCTTTTCAGAGGACTTCATCACAAGTAACGTGAGGGCTATGGGTCTGTAATCATTTAAAGTCTTGGGGTGATTGTTCTTTGCAACAGGGACTATAGTTGACTTTTTCCATAAGTCAGGGACCTTCTGTTGACACAAAGATTGATTAAAAATATAATAAAAGATGGGGCATAGCTGTTCTGCACAACAAGAAAGGACATGGCTACCAATGTTGTCCGGGCCCAGACTTGTTTTGGCCTTGCAGTGTTTAAAAGTGTTCCCAACACTTTGTGCCGAGAAAAAGACAGCTGTTTTTGGGCAATCATTTCGTTGCTAAAAAATAAGAACCTCCCAAAACAGCCTAGGATCACCAGTAGTTCACCACACCAAGAGCGTCCTGGGAGGGGCACTCGGTGTGTCCTCTGAGCTTCTATCAGTGATGATCCTCATCCAGGCCTCGTATCAACATCTCAACATCGCTCAGAGGACCCCATTAGAGGACCCTAAGGGACGGAGGGGACCCCAAAGAGGACCCTAAGGATAGCTCCCTGTCTCCTACCTCCTGTCTCCTATATCCTGTCGGCTCAGAGGACCCCATCAGAGGACCCTAAGGGACGGAGGGGACCCCAAGGGCACCCCAAAGAGGACCCTAAGGATAGCTCCCTGTCTCCTACCTCCTGTCTCCTACATCCTGTCGGCTCAGAGGACCCCATCAGAGGACCCTAAGGGACGGAGGGGACCCCAAGAGGACCCCAAAGAGACCCTAAGGGTCTGCGGTCTGAGCCCACCTGCCGCGGGCGCCCAGGAAGCCGGTGGCGTGGCACTCGTCGATGAAGACCAGCGCCCCGTAGCGCTCGGCCAGCGCGCAGATCCCCTCCAGCGGGGCCACGTCCCCGTCCATGGAGAACACCCCGTCGGTCACAACCAGACGCATGCGGGACGACTGGGTGGGGGGGGGGGGGGGGGGGGGGGGGGGGGGGGGCGGGGTGAAAAAGCGGGGCACAAAAGCAGTTAAGATCAGCGGAGCAAAGAATATAAAAGCTGGACTTCATGATCATGGAGGGTTAGGGTTAAGACCAACAGCTTAAAGATAACAGCTGTGACCTCAGAAGGACCCCGCCCTCCGGGTTCTGAGGGGGAGGGGTACAGGACGGCCGGTGCCGCACCATGCGGTGGCACGTCCTATGAATGTGGCAATAGGAAAATTACTAAATCTTCCAAGAAGTAGCATGATCCATTTCTTAAAAAAGGATTTACGGAGGATTTAAAGAAAAGTCTAACTCCTCCCCAACCCTTGGTACTCCAAGCAGCCCTCATCATGGTCTCCTACCTGGGGGTCTCCTGCCTGGGGGTCTCCTGCCTGGGGGTCTCCTGCCTGGGGGTGTCCTACCTGGGGGTCTCCTGCCTGGGGGTCTCCTGCCTGGGGGTCCCCTACCTGAGGGTCTCCTGCCTGGGGGTCTCCTGCCTGGGGGTGTCCTACCTGGGGGTGTCCTGCCTGGGGGTCTCCTGCCGGGCGGTCCCCTATCTGGGGGTCTCCTGCCTGGGGGTCTCCTACCGGGCGGTCTCCTACCTGGGGGTGTCCTGCCTGGGGGTCTCCTGCCGGGCGGTCCCCTATCTGGGGGTCTCCTGCCTGGGGGTCTCCTACCGGGCGGTCTCCTACCTGGGGGTCTCCTACCGGGCGGTCTCCTACCGGGCGGTCTCTTACCGGGCGGTCTCCTACCGGGCGGTCTCCTACCGGGCGGTCTCTTACCTGGGCCTCCTGCAGGCGGGCCTCCAGGTCCTCCAGGCTCATGTGTTTGTAGCGCAGCCTCTTTGCGCGGCAGAGCCGGATCCCGTCGATGATGGAGGCGTGGTTCAGTTCGTCAGACAGCACGGCATCCTCCGGCCCCAGCAGCACCTGGGGGGTGGGGGGTCAGGGCTGGGCTGGTAACTCCCCCCGGTAAACACAGGACCCCAACTCCCCCCTGACCTCAAACAGCCCCGCGTTGACCCCTGACCTCAAACAGCCCCGCGTTGACCCCTGACCTCAAACAGCCCCGCATTGACCCCTGACCTCAAACGGCCCCGCGTTGACCCCTGACCTCAAACGGCCCTGCGTTGACCCCTGACCTCAAACGGCCCCGCGTTGACCCCTGACCTCAAACGGCCCCGCGTTGACCCCTGACCTCAAACAGCCCCGCGTTGACCCCTGACCTCAAACAGCCCCGCGTTGACCCCTGACCTCAAACAGCCCCGCGTTGACCCCTGACCTCAAACGGCCCCGTTTTGACCCCTGACCTCAAACAGGCCGGCGTTGGCGTCGAAGCAGCTGGCGTACAGGATGCAGTCCTCCCTCTCGTGGAACTCAGCCAGCCTCCTCTCCAGCTCCTTGTGGAGATCCTGAGGAGTTCAGAGAGTCAGGGTGAGGGCACCTGCTGCCCCATGGGGTGGCTGAGTGAGAGGGTGAGGGTATAACCTTGTACCTGGGTGCCACAGATGAACCTGACGGAGCTCAGACCGGCCCCGTAGGTGTTCAGAGCATCCACCCCCGCCTGCACCACCTCTGGGTGGCTGGACAGACCCAGGTAGTTGTTGGCACAGAAATTCAAGATTGCTGGAGTGAGGAAGGAGAAGAGAGTCGGACACAGAGAGAGTAACGGAGACAGAAACAGACGTACAATCACAAACATTAAAAGGAGATACTTTGTGGAGATTGTGTGGTCGACATAGTATCAACACATGAGTGAGCAGGGCAGAGCCAATAGACTGTTCACACATCAGCACGTCATCCGCAAGGCTTAAAGGCCTACGTGCAGGTTAACCGGAAGTTTTGATTAATGGGTACATAAAGCACTCAAAATATGTGTATCATTTATAAAATGTCTCAAAAATAGTGTTAAAGTCCAGTTTTTGTCGTTTTTGGCAGTAACGGGTGTTTTCTAACGGACAGTAATCAGTGCACTTGCAAATGAGTGCCGGCAAGTATAACCGATCGTCGTGTGACATTATTTAACCATCAATCTACCGCAAATACGACCAGACAGATGTACATTGAACACGAACACAAAGCACACCGTGGAACCCGGCGTATGCTGACAGACAGCCCACAACAAGCCAAACATCACCACGGTGGGTGTGCTCGCTCCCTCACTCTCACACGCCCGTACTACACAATCACTCCAACTTATCCAACTCCAAGGCTAGGCTGCTTCACGAGATAGCGAACCAATCAAATTGCGCCATCTTAGGAAGTTCACGTGTAGCATAAACTAACTATATATAATATCTATGTATCTATCTTTGTATCTGTATAATCTACTGAACACTCTCTTACTAGTCTCTACTCTCAAGGGTCTCAATGCGGCTTTGGTCCCTGTCTCCCCAACGTGACGTCATGCAATGCATTCTGGGGGAATCAATAGCAATAGTACCTACCTGAAATAGTACCTACTTTTTCGTATTACATTCCGTTTTATGATACCTAATAACATTAAATACAATAAATAACTTTTTAAAATCTTAAATACCACCAAGCAAATTGCAGAAATTCGTTGAAAAATAAACCCTGCAACACGACCTTTAACGAAGAATGAACAAGAGCAACATGGCACAGATCAGGCGATAGGAGCGCGGCTCAGGGGGCGAGTTCAGCACTCATCTGATCAACACACACGCTATAAGATCAGTGTAGTCAAAGTATGAACATGGATGAGTCTTTACTCCAAAACTGTGGAAACACTGTGGATGCGAGGCAGCGGATTGAAAATGATTAATAAATGTATGCTTAATGCTGTCGTTGATCTCCTACTCACTGCCACGACTGCCGTCCACGTTGATCCTGGGACCTTGCTTCGACGTGATGATCCGTTCTCCTTTCCAAGTTCCTGCCACTCGGATCCCTTCCAGTTCGCTCTCAAGAATCGCTCTCGCGTCGGCGACAGCCGCGTGGCCGCGCCGCGGAGAGGCGGGGGGCGTCAGGACGCACCTGAGGGGTCTCAGCAGACCCCGGACGGCAGGCAGGAGAGACATGGTCCGAAGCTGTCAGACTGTTATCGGCAATTGTTACCAAACACTCCACGCTTAGGCATGAACGTCACGCACGACGTGACCACGCACGTAATCTGAGGGCGTCGCTGGAAGCGCCAATCAAACGTGGATGAAGAGACTTCTTCTTTTATTTCTAAAGCTGGGTTCCCTCATTTTATCGTGCTTTACTGCCCCCCGTTGGACAGGAGTGTCCATTATTAGATTGACAGGAACCTAAAAAGAATCCAACAAATACTACCAAATGATATAATTCAAATAAAAGTGATCATGTATTCATACTTCATACCCACGACTTCCTTATAGCCTATATTGAATAATTGTTATATTTTGGTTTCCTTATTGATTCAAACCTATTTTCTCATTATCCAGCAGCGTGCAAAAGGGTCTATCCCTGCACTCCTCGTGACCTCATGGGATGGAAAACGGTGTCTTCTTTCATCTGTGCGTACCACTGTTCTAATCTATAATTTAAGTAGTTAAATTGTGTTGTTGTCCTCACACATAACACACACACACAAACCGACACACTAACTCACAGCTAAAATTGCGAAGCATATGAAGTATGAGCTGCATCGTTCATGTTTAGAGCATTTCTTTGTTTCTTCATGTGTGGGACTTGTGAAGATCAGCCAGGCTATACATGCAGTCAGAGCACATGGTGGCACTTTTTATTGGCATACGCAGAACAGAACAGTTTATTACACAACATGACAGCAGGATTCAGACCATCAGTGTCTGGATCCATCAGCAGAAGCTTGGTTCTTCAAACATTGAGTTGAGGTGAACCTTCACCTTCTTCTCAGTGCAGAACCAATCCCTACTGCTCAAGCTAAGTTACAAAACCAGCAGAAAATAAAACAGCAATGCGAGTGAAACAGCAGCATATTTCTTCAATCACAACCCCTCCATGAATTAGGCTCACCTTAAACTTCTCGCTTACGTGTTCATAAGCTTATAAAATGTCAAACTACGTTACATTTTTAATCATACACTTGTAGGGCTAATGGACAAACCCTCACAGAATGAAAATGTATAAATGAATACTCGAGTATCAGTTTAATAGTACACAAACTATAGTGTCAGACGTGTAAAAATGGGATATTCTTCTCAGACAAAGTTAAGTAAGTTAAATTGTCATCGTCGCTCTACTTAAAGGTCTACAACATGTATGAGCAGTGCTTCAGTGCCTGCTCTTCATGTAAGCCCCATCTTGTTCCCCAAACTTGTCGGGACGTACGACATTGAATTAAATATACGCTCGTTTTTGTTTCAGTAGCAGAAAGGAAACAAATTTAGTTAAAAAAAAATATTTTCATAGTATTTGTACTTACTCACAATTGGTTAAAAATATTCTTGGTCCAAAATAACTTATTCCATACAGCACACACACACACACACACACACACACACACACACACACACACACACACACACACACACACACACACACACACACACACACACACACACACACACTTTCTCTTCTCATTTAATTGGCTAGCAGCAGATTCCGTTCCTCTTGCCAGCCATCGAAAGTCTGAGAGGGTCCTGGTGGGGGGGGGGGGGGGTCTGGGCTGCAGGTCCATCAGAGGGGGTCCAGGTGGGGGGGGGGGGGGTCTGGGCTGCAGGTCCATCAGAGGGGGTCCAGGTGGGGGGGGGGGGGTCTGGGCTGCAGGTCCATCAGAGGGGGTCCAGGTGGAGGGGGGGGGTCTGGGCTGCAGGTCCATCAGAGGGGGTCCAGGTGGGGGGGGGGGGGGGTCTGGGCTGCAGGTCCATCAGAGGGGGTCCAGGTGGGGGGAGGGGGGGGTCTGGGCTGCAGGTCCATCAGAGGGGGTCCAGGTGGGGGGGGGGGGGGTCTGGGCTGCAGGTCCATCAGAGGGGGTCCAGGTGGGGGGGGGGGGGGGCTGGGCTGCAGGTCCATCAGAGGGGGTCCAGGTGGGGGGGGTCTTGGCTGCAGGTCCCAGGGGGGCTGTGGTCCAGGGAGGGGGTCCGCAGCGAGGGCAGGCGCTCGGCAGCCTGGGCCCTGCCGGCCAGGAACCTGTCAAACTCTGGGAAGACACAGCCGGTCAGAGACCCCAGAGGACCAGGGGAGGGGACCAGGGGAGGGGACCAGAGGAGGGGACCAGAGGAGGGGACCAGAGGAGGGGACCAGAGGACCAGGGGAGAGGACCAGGGGAGGGGACCAGAGGACCAGAGGAGGGGACCAGTGGAGGGGACCAGGGGAGGGGACCAGTGGAGAGGACCAGGGGAGGGGACCAGGGGAGGGGACCAGTAGAGAGGACCAGGGGAGGGGACCAGAGGACCAGAGGAGGGGACCAGTGGAGGGGACCAGAGGACCAGAGGAGGGGACCAGAGGAGGGGACCAGAGGAGGGGACCAGAGGACCAGGGGAGGGGACCAGAGGACCAGAGGAGGGGACCAGTGGAGGGGACCAGGGGAGGGGACCAGAGGACCAGAGGAGGGGACCAGAGGAGAGGACCAGAGGAGGGGACCAGAGGACCAGGGGAGGGGACCAGAGGACCAGAGGAGGGGACCAGTGGAGGGGACCAGGGGAGGGGACCAGGGGAGGGGACCAGGGGAGGGGACCAGTGGAGGGGACCAGAGGAGGGGACCAGAGGACCAGGGGAGGGGACCAGTAGAGAGGACCAGGGGAGGGGACCAGAGGACCAGAGGAGGGGACCAGTGGAGGGGACCAGAGGACCAGAGGAGGGGACCAGAGGAGGGGACCAGAGGAGGGGACCAGAGGACCAGGGGAGGGGACCAGAGGACCAGAGGAGGGGACCAGTGGAGGGGACCAGGGGAGGGGACCAGAGGACCAGAGGAGGGGACCAGAGGAGGGGACCAGAGGAGGGGACCAGAGGACCAGGGGAGGGGACCAGAGGACCAGAGGAGGGGACCAGTGGAGGGGACCAGGGGAGGGGACCAGTGGAGAGGACCAGGGGAGGGGACCAGTGGAGGGGACCAGAGGAGGGGACCAGAGGACCAGGGGAGAGGACCAGGGGAGGGGACCAGAGGAGGGGACCAGAGGACCAGGGGAGAGGACCAGGGGAGGGGACCAGAGGACCAGAGGAGGGGACCAGTGGAGGGGACCAGGGGAGGGGACCAGTGGAGAGGACCAGGGGAGGGGACCAGTGGAGGGGACCAGAGGAGGGGACCAGAGGACCAGGGGAGAGGACCAGGGGAGGGGACCAGAGGAGGGGACCAGAGGACCAGTGGAGAGGACCAGGGGAGGGGACCAGAGGACCAGAGGAGGGGACCAGAGGAGGGGACCAGAGGACCAGGGGAGGGGACCAGAGGAGGGGACCAGTGGAGGGGACCAGGGGAGGGGACCAGTGGAGAGGACCAGGGGAGGGGACCAGGGGAGGGGACCTTGGGACCAGGGAGGCTTACCTGCACTGGTCACGCCCTCCGAGTCGTCAAAGTCAGCATTCTGTGGGATCAGGAGATCAGTTTTATACTACAGCCTGTTCAGTACTCTAACCCTAACCCTAGGAACCAATCACTGACCTCGTCATCGTAATCCAACCATTTCTCAACGTCGTCCATCATGTTCGATTGGTTGAGAGGAATCTGAGGAAAAGAGTCGGTGCTGAGATTAGCTTCCTGCTCTGTGTCCACATGAGGCTAGCTAGCTTAGCTTCCTGCTCTGTGTCCACATGAGGCTAGCTAGCTTAGCTTCCTGCTCTGCGTCCACATGAGGCTAGCTAGCTTAGCTTCCTGCTCTGTGTCCACATGAGGCTAGCTAGCTTAGCTTCCTCCTCTGTGTCCACATGAGGCTAGCTAGCTTAGCTTCCTGCTCTGTGTCCACATGAGGCTAGCTAGCTTAGCTTCCTGCTCTGTGTCCACATGAGGCTAGCTAGCTAGTGTACATACTGTATAGTGTAATATACAGTGTACATACTGTATAGTGTAATATACAGTGTACATACTGTATAGTGTAATTTATAGTGTACATACTGTATAGTGATATATATAGTGTACATACTGTATAGTGTAATATATAGTGTACATACTGTATAGTGTAATTTATAGTGTACATACTGTATAGTGTAATTTATAGTGTACATACTGTATAGTGTAATTTATAGTGTACATACTGTATAGTGATATATATAGTGTACATACTGTATAGTGTAATATATAGTGTACATACTGTATAGTGTAATATATAGTGTACATACTGTATAGTGTAATACATAGTGTAAATACTGTATAGTGTAATATATAGTGTACATACTGTATTAGTGTACGTACATACTGTATAGTGATATATAGTGTACATACTGTATAGTGTAATGGAGTGAAACCTTGCTTACACCAGAACATCAAGCACATACAAACACCAATGATGCATAACTGAATACCTTTAAAACACCTGCAGAACATGCAATTACACCATAAGGACGCTGCACAAAATTAGATATGGAATAATGATACTTCAAATTAAAAATTGAATTAATTGATCTATATCTATAGATATAGATATGTACACAGCGCAGTCGACAGGAGGATAACACAGAGGGGCAATAACAGTGGGATGCTTCTTCCTCATTGGGCAAAATAAGGTCACATGTCATCACAGCTGCAGGTCAGAGGGCACAGGAGCCCTGATGACCTTTAGGTCTGGAGGTCAGAGGTCACGGGAGCCCTGATGACCTGCAGGCCAGAGGTCACAGGAGCCCTGATGACCTTTAGGTCTGGAGGTCAGAGGTCACCACCACATGCAGAACGCCGTCTCACCTGCATGCAGGATCCTCCAACACCAAACTCTAAATAATAATACAATCACAGAACACGTACGCATGCTTTCCACCAAGCAGCAGGGATGAACTGGGAGCCAAATAAAAACAAGACAAGGCGATCAGAACGGGTGCAGCCATGAAACGCTCAGAGCCCGGCTCCCAGACAGAACCCACCATTCCCCTCCTAACCATCCAGTCAGAGTACGGAGACAGGCTGCGGCTGGGGTCCTTCAAACAAAGATCAGGTGGTCAGGCTTAGACACTCAACCAGGTGACCAGGTCACCGCTAGTGACCAGGTCAGGCTCAGACACTCAACCAGGTGACCAGGTCACCGCTAGTGACCAGGTCAGGCTTAGACACTCAACCAGGTGACCAGGTCACCGCTAGTGACCAGGTCACCGCTAGTGACCAGGTCAGGCTCAGACACTCAACCAGGTGACCAGGTGACCGCTAGTGACCAGGTCAGGCTTAGACACCCAACCAGGTGACCAGGTCACCGATGGTGACCAGGTCAGGCTTAGACACTCAACCAGATAGCCGATATACTCTCAATCAGATGGTCAGGTCTTTAGACACTCAACCAGTTGACCAGGCAACGCTAGGGAGCTGGTCACCGATAGTGACCAGGTCAGGGTTAGACACTCCATCAGGTGGTCAGGCTTAGACACTCAACCAGGTCAGGCATAGACACTCAACCAGGTGACCGCTAGTGACCAGGTCAGGCTTAGACACCCAACCAGGTGACCAGGTCACCGATGGTGACCAGGTCAGGCTTAGACACTCAACCAGATAGCCGATATACTCTCAATCAGATGGTCAGGTCTTTAGACACTCAACCAGTTGACCAGGCAACGCTAGGGAGCTGGTCACCGATAGTGACCAGGTCAGGGTTAGACACTCCATCAGGTGGTCAGGCTTAGACACTCAACCAGGTGACCAGGTCACCGTTAGACACATCTACGATGGGGTCATGATTAGATTCTGAATCGATTCCAACCTATTCCGTTCAGTTCATAGGGTTAGGGTTAGTTTCAGTTCATAGGGTTAGGGTTAGTTTCAGTTCATAGGGTTAGGGTTAGTTTCAGTTCATAGGGTTAGGGTTAGTTTCAGTTCATAGGGTTAGGGTTAGTTTCAGTTCATAGGGTTAGGGTTAGTTTCAGTTCATAGGGTTAGGGTTAGTTTCAGTTCATAGGGTTAGGGTTAGTTTTAATTCATAGGTTTAGGGTTAGTTTCATTCATGGGGTTAGGGTTAGTTTCAGTTCATAGGGTTAGGGTTAGTTTTAATTCATAGTGACGCGTAAAGGATCCACTCCCGTCAACTGTGCACTTAAAAGGCAGAGTCGCAAATGATGGCATGAAAGCAGGTTAAATGTTCTATTGTTTTAGTTATTTTAACCAATTGCAATAAAACACAAAGCCAAACCTAAATAGATTTGGTTAAGATAAGAGTGACGATTCTTACATGAATCAATTAGTTTCCCGCCCTGAGTGAATACAGGTCCTGGTTGATGTCCCTAGTACCCTAACCCTAATAGTTACTATAGTACCCTAACCCTTTTAGCTAATACAGTATAGTACCCTAACCCTAGCCCTTATAGTTACTACAGTATAGTACCCTAACCCTAATAGTTACTATAGTACCATAACCCTTATAGTTACTATAGTACCCTAACCCTATAGTTACTACAGTACCCTAACCCTTATAGTTACTACATTATAGTACCCTAACCCTACATCACTGTTGTTTCCATAGGGCCGGCCCTATGTTGGTCCTACTGAGCTGAGCGTGTGTCCGTGTTTGACCTTAATGCGCTGCTTGCTATCCATATCATGCATTTGCATCTACTTCCCATTTTTGGAATTAATTTAGTTTGTTCATTCATGAACTTTTGCTCCAGTTAAGTTTCTCACCAGCCAGTTTGTTTTTTTGAATGCATGCTTTATACCGGCACTGAGACCCGTTTACTCATCAAGTAGTGGTGGCTTAGTTGTAAACAGTGGGTTATAATCTGATTCTGCAACATGGCGGTTGAGAAAGCCATCATTACTCGTGATAATTCATTTATCCTCCCTTGTGACAGCAGCGTGTACGAAGCAGATAAGCTCAAATGTTTTCATATAAACCCGAAATTATTGATACGTTAAAATAATCCAAACCGTTTCCAATTCTAACCTCGGTTAACCTCCCCCCCCCCAAAGCAGCATAACGTTCATCAATCTAAACGGAACATGTTGAGGAGAAGGTTTTGAGGTTGTCTATTTACCATTCCATGAGTCTGGATGCAGTGAGCGTGGGCGCTGGCCACGCCCTGGACAGCATCTCCCCCCGGCTCACTGAAACACACGCTGGGTCAGCTACCATGGCAACACAGGTGGAGCCAGCATCAGTACCGATATAGTCATAGGCCCCGTTATCATTTAGAACCAGTCTGCCAGCGGCCCGCATGAGTCCCACGACGATGTGCTTCAAATGAAGTCACGTCAACATTCCACGACAATACAATATCAGAATCTTCTGGAATGCCATCATTTAAAGTTTGTTGAGGGAAAAGTTTGGAATGAAAGTGATTCGTCGATAATGTGCGTTACAGCTAGATTAATTTATCATTACTGTATTTCTCTGAACCATTCGCTCTCTCGGGGTCTCTCTGAAACGTGTCAAGATGTTTACCTTCCTCTGAGATGAGATTCAGAGTTTGTTTGAGGAAAATCTGCATCCGAGTCCGATTCCCGGGTACCTGTACAGTGAGGGTTAGTTAGTAGTAAGTAGTTAGTTATATGAACACTAGAGGTGACTAAACATGTGAGGGATGGTTTCTTCATGCCAACTACAGCTAGAGGGTCCAGATGTTGAGCCTTTACTTAGGAATTCAGGGATTCATTCCATTGGCCATAAAATAACTTCTGTGCAGCAAAGTGCCAAACCTGCAAGGTAGGTCCTCTGGGTGGGGGAGACGTGGCTACGAACATGTGAGCTGTAGCTACTTACTCAGGTTAACAAACTGGCTGGACACAGCCTCAACTGGGAATTGGTTAAAGACGTCTGATTGGTCGACAGAGTTGCTGGCCAGCCCCAGTTCAGTCAAGTTGACATAAGTGGGGGTCTGAGAGATAATGACACATTAAATTATGCGTGGCATTAGAGGGGAACGTGTGGATTTAACACGCATTTCCGGAACAGACTTACCTTTGGCGTTGTGCTTTCCCCGTTGGTCATTTGTCTTTCAAACCTGTGAAGATGGGACTCATAGTTACTGAACACAATTAAAAACATATTTATAAAAATAAATAACTTTTCTTTTTAATAATATAAAAAAACATTCCACTGTCCCGAACAATGACCTCTGATAGCGGGCGAAGGTGGTGTTCATCTCATCGTTTACCACCAGCAGCTCCTCGATCAGCTGCTCCTCGCTGAGACGAGGGACCATCTCCAGGATGCGGTCCTGCATCGCCTTGCAGACCAGGTACAGCTGCTGCTGGGACACAGAGGAACCTCAGACACAGGGCCTGAAGACCTGAGGACCAGGTAGAGCTGCTGCTGGGACACAGAGGAACCTCAGATACAGGGCCTGAAGACCTGAGGACCAGGTAGAGCTGCTGCTGGGACACAGAGGAACCTCAGATACAGGGCCTGAAGACCTGAGGACCAGGTAGAGCTGCTGCTGGGACACAGAGGAACCTCAGATACAGGGCCTGAAGACCTGAGGACCAGGTAGAGCTGCTGCTGGGACACAGAGGAACCTCAGATACAGGGCCTGAAGACCTGAGGACCAGGTAGAGCTGCTGCTGGGACACAGAGGAACCTCAGATACAGGGCCTGAAGAACTGAGGGCCAGCAGGAGGCCAGGGGCGGAGTCACGAGGGCCACTTGGTTTAGCAAAAGCTTCAGCGTGAACGTTAGCAACAGAACCCGACCCAGCAGGCTGGACCACATTCAGATATGTGGTCCGCCCAGTTGGACGGGGCGCGGTGCATTGATCGGTCTGAAGGTGGAAACACAGGAACCAGTGTTGCCGCAGAACGCTGCGGTCTTACCTGAAGCCTCTCCACGTCTGTGTGGGCGGCGGTGACGGGGTCCAGCTGACTCATCATGTCAGCCATGATGGTGAGGTCGCTCTGCACCCCCCCCATGTCCGCCTTCAGCTTCTTCACCTGCGCAGAATGTAGAGTCTGAGCACAAAGGACCCAGGGTGCCTGCGCTAAACCACGAAAGACCTTTAGGCTAACGGCAAACGAGCCAGAGAGAGAACGACAACCAAGTAAGAAACCTTAGAGAGAGAGCTGAAGGCCTCAGACGGCCAGCCCGTCTCAGAGTCAACACGGTTTCATCATGCATCGAACCCGGGCGTCTGAGGGACCAGGGGGCACCATCACCTGGTCGGGGCTGAAGACACGGTGATCCTGCTGGGAGGGGGGCCGGTGGGGGGGGATGGACAGAGCCCCGTTCACAGGCAAGCTCTGCTGAGCGAAAGCAGAGAGTCACCACAGGAGAACCCAGACCAGACAGGAGAACCCAGACCAGACAGGAGAACCCAGACCAGACAGGAGAACCCAGACCAGACAGGAGAACCCAGACCAGACCAGACAGGAGAACCCAGACCAGACAGGAGAACCCAGACCAGACCAGACCAGACAGGAGAACCCAAACCAGACAGGAGAACCCAAACCAGACAGGAGAACCCAGACCAGACAGGAGAACCCAGACCAGACAGGAGAACCCAGACCAGACCAGACCCCCTCCCGGGATATGCGTTAGACACCATGGGACGGAGAGCTGAGGACTTCCTCTACTTGATCATATCACCTCCAACCCATCATACAACGCTTGTAACAAACAAAACTCACAGCTGGTTCGCCGGTCTTGTAATGATTGCATGAGCCACATTTTTAAGTTCCCCCCTTCATTCTGTCCTGATCACAGTTCTGTGTCATGGGTTCAGGGTAAGGGTTCTGTGTCAGGGGTTCAGGGTAGGGGTTCTGTGTCAGTGGTTCAGGGTAAGGGTTCTGTGTCAGGGTTCTGTGTCAGGGTTCTGTGTCATGGGTTCTGTGTCATGGGTTCTGCGTCATGGGTTCTGCGTTATGGGTTCTGCGTCATGGGTTCTGCGTCATGGGTTCTGTGTCAGGGTTCTGTGTCAGGGTTCTGTGTCAGGGTTCTGTGTCAGGGTTCTGTGTCATGGGTTCTGTGTCAGGTGTCTCTAGTACGTCTCTAACAGCTAGGCTGTCTTTCCGGTCACCTTGCGCGCCGCGGGGTTGCTGGTTGAGTTCCCGTCGAGCTGCACCACGGGGAAGTCGAGGCCTTTCCTCCGCAGGTCCTCGTAGACTGACACCACCCCGGTCAGGTCGGGGGAGCTGCGGAACGCATCGGCCCACGCCTTCACCCGGAACGCCGTCGGGAAGAAAACCAGGAGGAGGCAGTGAGAAGAGAACCCAGAACCCTGTTCCCTGTCCATGCCTTAAATATCACCTCGCATCACCTCACATGTGACTAAGGTCACATGACGCATGGCTCACCTGGATCAGGCTGAGCACGCGGTCGTGCAGAACCAGCGGGGGGTTGTTCCTGGGGATGATGGCCCGGACCAGGACGGCCTCGATAAACTCCCGCGTGGACACCAGCACGTGGAACCTGTGGCCGCAGTTCTTCACACAGGCCTCCAGGACCTGGAGCCGGCAAGGAGAGACGGAGTCGGGCCAACCAATAGAGCTCATGGAAACACAGCAAGAACCAATAAGATTCACAGGAGCAGAATGATTAGCCAATCAGGGTTTACAGGGGCAGAATTATCTGCCAATCAGGGTTTACAGGGGCAGAATTATCAGCCAATCTGGGTTTACAGGGGCAGAATGATCAGCCAATCAGGGTTTGCAGGAGCAGAATGATCAGCCAATCAGGGTTAACAGGGGCAGAATGATCAGCCAATCAGGGTTTGCAGGAGCAGAATGATCAGCCAATCAGGGTTAACAGGGGCAGAATGATCAGCCAATCAGGGTTTACAGGAGCAGAATGATCAGCCAATCAGGGTTTACAGGAGAGGACAGCTAAACCAATCAGGTCGTACAAGAGAACAGTGATTAACCATTATTATGAGTTGAAGGAACGCTCACCGACAGTGTGTACATAACCTCCTTAAAGTTCTTGTTGCCCACAATCCGTCTCCTTACTGCTTTGACTGCGTCTCTGGGCCTGTGGATTCACACAACACTTAGCGTCCTGACCCGTTATTAATGCATCCTGCAGATCCACGATCCGCTGATGCATAATGCATAATGCATAATGCAGTCCACACACACCCCTCCTCCGAGCCGTTGACCAGGTCGCAGATCTCCATGGTGAGGGCCCAGTCCTCCGACTGCAGGCTGGAGCTGGTGGCGAGCTCTGGAGAACAGACACACCACGTCACTTAATTTATTATTATATGCTCATTACATGGTAGGCAGTCATTACAATTATTTTATAAACACATTTCAACCAATGACTGCACTTCGTGGATATCTGTTGGACGGACCAACGTCGGTCCACCTTCCTGACCCAGTTTGAATCGTGAGGATGTGTGCCACTTTCGCTCGGTCCCACTAGGAAGGATTTACAGCCAATCAATTTGGGGATTACATCTCTCAGTCCCGCCCCAGAAGTGTCGCTATTGTGTCGTGAACGCGTCAGTCAAGCAATTAACCAGCGTTGAGCTGTCAATCTGCATAATTACAGCCCTGCCTCGGACGCGATTCGGTTGTCAATGCATTAAATATCGTTTCATGGATTTAAACCCATTTCCCTAAACGCGCCCCTGGCTCCCGGGGCGTCTGGAGGATCCCGGGTAACAGGAAGGTGTTCCCCGTGCTGTGAGGGGCGTCTGTGTGCCTCCCAGGATAACAGACTGACACTAGTGCTCCATTAACGCAGTTTACCAATCCGAGTGCCAATCGGCGTGCTGAAAAGGTTTCCGATTAAAAACTCCATCTTCTCCTTCGCACCACCGACCGAAGACGAACCGGAGCGGCCAGCGCCAGAGTCCCGTCCCGACAATAGATGCGGTTGATTCAGAGTCCGCTCACACACACACACACACACACGCACACAAACGACCCGGAGCCCCAGTTCAACCGGGTTGCGTCATTCCATAAAGGGGCAGTACCACGCACTGTGACGCTGTCATTCTTACCAGTACCAGTCCACCCAGTTAAATGGCATGTGATTGGATCAAGTGACTAATAGTGTAAATTGTTACATTATAATATAGCGAAAATAAACACATTAATGTGATGAACCAACACATTTAGTAAATTATTTGGTTTAATCCATTTTACCGCTGTAAATCGCAATAAATAGTGCGGCACGTATATATATCTGCCACACGGGGACGCTGTTTCACTTCATATCACATGTGGGACCCGCTCGGCCTGAGGTCATTATTTGTTTTTCTTCCTCTTCTTTCTTTGTCGCTGGGTTAATTGGTCAGTTCACAATGGTGTTAATTGGTCAGTTCACAATGGTGTTGATTGGTCAGTTCACCACGGTTTTAATTGGTCTCACCTCAGCCTCTCAAACTCCACGTCGTCCACCAGGAAGTCGCGGGTCTCCACCATTTTGGACAGCCAATCACACGACGCGTCTCACAGATAATTCCTAGTTGTGTACATTTACATTTAGGGCATTTAGCAGACGCTTTTATCCAACGAGACTTACAATAAGTACATTTGTCATAAGTAGTAAAACAATATATCGCTGTCAGTACAGTAAAGATGTTCATAGAACCAAGTGCAAGTACTAATACTCGCCAGGCTAACCCATTCCCCGTGTACAGCAGTGACATTAGCTACTGCAGATGCTACACAATTAAGTACTATAAATAAGTGCGTACAATAAGTGCGTAAATTAAGTGCCAGGACGTGTACTCAACAATGCTTGGCTGCTTTAATGGGGATTTAGGAAGAGGACTATGATCTGAATCAGGCTCTGGTTTGCTGTATTTTATAGAATAGAAATGTGCATAGTACAGTATGAGACTGGATCACAGTACAGTACATTATGATACTGGATCACAGTACAGTATGAGACTGGATCACAGTACAGTACATTATGATACTGGATCACAGTACAGTATGAGACTGGATCACAGTACAGTATGATACTTGATCACAGTACAGTATCCTACTGGCTAACGTGTCTAACGAGGCTAATATGGCTAATGTGGCTAACGTGGCTAATGTTGCTAATGCGGTTAACGTGGCTAATGTGGTTAATGATGTTACCTTGGCTAACGTGGTTAACATGGCTACTGTGGCTAACGTGGCTAATGTGACTAACGCAGCTGACGTGGCGAACGTGGCTAACATGGCTAACGCGGCTGACGTGGCGAACGTGGCTAACATGGCTAACGTGGCTAAAGTGGCTAACGTGGCTAACGTGGCGGTTCGCCTGGGACCGACATCAGCGTCTGCAGCTCCTTCTTCAGCCGGCTGATCTCATTGCACGGTTGAATGTCATCCATCCTGAGGAAGGACACACAAGCAAACAAGCTGTATGAACATCCCTCAGAACCAAGTGACACATTTCAAAACCTAGGAGACAACCTAGGAGACATCCTAGGAGACAACCCAGGATACAAACTAGCAGACAGCCTAGGACACAACCTAGGAGACATCCTGGCAGACTTCTGCTGCAGTGTAGCGAGATGCAACACATGAGTCACAAGGATCTGACAGTTAGAGAAGCGTCCAGCCAGAGGCGGCCAGCTGTCACAAGGGTGGAGGAGGTGGGTGGAGGTGGTGTCAGCCTCTCACTGTCAGGAGGGTGGAGGCGGTGGTGTCAGCCTCTCTCTGTCAGGAGGGTGGAGGCGGAGGGTGGAGGCGGAGGGTGGAGGCGGTGGTGTCAGCCTCTCTCTGTCAGGAGGGTGGAGGCGGAGGGTGGAGGCGGAGGGTGGAGGCGGTGGTGTCAGCCTCTCTCTGTCAGGAGGGTGGAGGCGGAGGGTGGAGGTGGAGGCTGGAGGCGGTGGTGTCAGCCTCTCTCTGTCAGGAGGGTGGAGGCGGAGGGGGGGGGGTGACTGAGCTCCACCAGGGGGTGGCACACACCAGCAGGGGTGACACACGCACGGGGGGGGGGGTCTTACATGTATCTGAGGTGTCACTGAGCGGTTCTTATATCTGAGGTGTCACTGAGCGGTTCTTGTATCTGAGGTGTCACTGAGCGGTTCTTGTATCTGAGGTGTCACTGAGCGGTTCTTACATGTATCTGAGGTGTCACTGAGCGGTTCTTAGATGTATCTGAGGTGTCACTGAGCGGTTCTTGTATCTGAGGTGTCACTGAGCGGTTCTTATATCTGAGGTGTCACTGAGCGGTTCTTGTATCTGAGGTGTCACTGAGCGGTTCTTATATCTGAGGTGTCACTGAGCGGTTCTTCCATGTATCTGAGGTGTCACTGAGCGGTTCTTGTATCTGAGGTGTCACTGAGCGGTTCTTATATCTGAGGTGTCACTGAGCGGTTCTTCCATGTATCTGAGGTGTCACTGAGCGGTTCTTACATGTATCTGAGGTGTCACTGAGCGGTTCTTGTATCTGAGGTGTCACTGAGCGGTTCTTGTATCTGAGGTGTCACTGAGCGGTTCTTATATCTGAGGTGTCACTGAGCGGTTCTTGTATCTGAGGTGTCACTGAGCGGTTCTTATATCTGAGGTGTCACTGAGCGGTTCTTACATGTATCTGAGGTGTCACTGAGCGGTTCTTATATCTGAGGTGCCACTGAGCGGTTCTTGTATCTGAGGTGTTACTGAGTGGTTCTTACATGTATCTGAGGTGCAGTGGCGATTCTAGAAAATTTTACATGGGGTGGCAGAAGGGTGGCAAGTTAAATTCAAGGGTGGCAAATCACACACACATAGTCAAGTCAAGTCTTTTTATTGTTGGAAACACACATGCCTGGTGTCTATATGTATTTATTTATACCAATCGCTAATGAAAACAGTTAACATATTGTGTCTATCTTTCTGTTTGTCTATATTTTAAGTTTTGTGTGTCTGTCTGTGTGTCTGTCTGTCAGTCTTGCGTCTATCTACCCGTCCATCTCTACACAAAAGACTTAATGATTCAGTGTGGTTCCCTTCGGATGATCCGCCCATCATCCGAGCACATCGGGAAACAGCCACTGAAAAGCCAATTAATACTTATTTTCTCTCCCTTTGATTAATATTAAATCAATTTAATATTTGATTGATTTACATCACCTCGTTGTGATGGGTTGTCATTGTTAATATTCATAAGACTCAGAGCTACGAGGAAAGGGCTTGTGGATTCTCTGCCTGTGGAGTTGCGTGTTTGGGCGGTCCCATTGTGCGCCGGCTGGACTTGATGTGGTGTCGATCGTTTTAAAAGTAATTGTGTTGTCTGTTACCTGAGAGAAGGGCAACACCTCCTGCCTTTGCACTGTGAAAGCGTGTGTGTGTGTGTGTGTGTGTGTGTGTGTGTGTGTGTGTGTGTGTGTGTGTGTGTGTGTGTGTGTGAGTGTGTGCGTTTGGATCTGTCCGATCTCGAAACCCCACTGTCAATCGCAATCAGTGTGTCAATGGCGAGCACGCACTCGTCCACACACGAACACACAGGCATGCAGATTAAGACACATGCGACAACCCATCACATTTTCTTGATTCAAGTTTCAGCTGTACTGTACCTTTTAGTACAGTTGGCTTGTCTCCAGTTCTTTGGCTTTCAAACCGTTTCTGTCTTCATTTGAATGAAGCGGCAGATGCGCACGGTGAGAAGAGAGCAAATAGGATTCATGGACTCAACCATTTTACAGGGGAGGGGGGACATAAAGATTTTAGTTCTTAAACTTAAACAAGTTACCAATGAGATCAACAGCTTCAGTAGCAAAAAATATAATACCATTCAATAAATGTATATTGGAGACACTTCTAACAACCTGGGTGGCAAGTGGGGTGGCAAGCATGCCACCCCTTGCCACCCCGGTAGTTTCGCCACTGCTGAGGTGTCACTGAGCGGTTCTTGTATCTGAGGTGTCACTGAGCGGTTCTTATATCTGAGGTGTCACTGAGCGGTTCTTCCATGTATCTGAGCTCTGACTCGCGCCTCACCAGGATGTCTCGGATCCTCTCGATCTTGAAGAGCTGGTCTTCGATGTTTTCCGCGGTGATGGTGGAGTCGGCCATGGAGACCACGTCTCTGACTGAGGATGAGGAGCAGAGGGGGGGTTACCAGAGGAGCACTGAACACACACACACACACACACACACACACACACACACACACACACACACACACACACACACACACACACACACACACACACACACACACACACACACACACATGGTCCAATAAGCTCTCTTGTTTCCTCAGGATTTTATCTCCTGCTTTTCGATTTGCTCTGTTCCTCTTATCTCTGAACGTCTCCGATGCCTCATGTCTTGCGGCTACAAAGTTTTTTTTTAAATTATTTTAGGTCATTTTTTTTACACTTCTGTGATACCATTTCACAAACTGCAGGAGTTTTCTTTTAAAAAATGTATCGTGAATAGTACGTATAGAGTGAAGGATCTAATAGTGGGTGAGTCCCCAGTACAGAGTGTTGTGTTAAAGGCTGCATTAACCAGGACTATTTTATGAGGTATTCTCTGGTTCTATCAATCCCATGTTGAATGTGACGGCCTGTTGTTGATACCTGGCTATAGATGAAATGCAAACAATGAATAACTGAACCTCTTCACGGGAACACAAGATTCGAAAAAGCCTATAATGTGCTTTTCCCTTTATATTTTTGGATAATGAATAGTAGTATACACCAATATACATTTCTATATAAATATATTTCTATATAAATATTTAAATATAGGGTATACACACATACAAACATACACATATTTATTAACGAAAAATAAACATTAATTTCTCACCCGTTTTGTCAGCGGCTTCAGTGTGTTCTGCGGACCCGTAGGTTGTAGAAGCTCTCTTTCTGTCTTTCTCCATAGTGGCGCGGGGTTTCAAACAATCAGTGGGATCAGAAAATATCAGAGTGAGCCCATATTGAAACAGCGCCTATATTCGAACAGCGCCCATATTGAAACAGCGCCCATATTCAAACAGCGCCCGTATTCAAACAGCGCCTATATTCGAACAGCGCCCGTATTCAAACAGCGCCCGTATTCAAACAGCGCCCGTATTCAAACAGCGCCCGTATTCAAACAGCGCCCGTATTCAAACAGCGCCCGTATTCAAACAGCGCCCGTTATTGACTGAGTTCAGACCGAGGCGCAGAGGCGCTTGGCAGCCGGGGATGCAGCGACACCCTGGGGTGCAGGCTAGCGACACCCTGGGGTGCAGGCTAGCGACACCCTGGGGTGCAGCCACACCCTGGGGTTCAGCGACACCCTGGGGGTGAAGCGACACCCTGGGACCCAGAGAGGGGAGGACAAGAAGGGGCGTGTGCTCAATGATCCCGTGCAGGACGGGACTTATCACTATTTGACGCCCACGCGTATTCATACCGAATTACTTTCAGAACCGACAATGCCGATTAAGAGATCAACGTAGAGAATAATGATAAAAATAGCTGAAGAAAAAGCTAAATGCATGTTTTCAAGCGTGCTGTGATTATAATAGGGCCTGGCTAACTAAACAATTTGGTGTATTACTTTAAGATAAATAACTTTAGTTAATATCAACCCCATACAAAATATCAAACATGCAATTCCAAAGACAAATTTAAAATCTACTTTTTCTTGATGCAAACTTCAGACGTTAGCGCGATAGTTCCAATCCGTATCTTTGGATCGTGGCTGAACGAGGACATCTAGGGGACAGAGGGCGCATGGACACCTTGAACAATCGTCCTTAAAATGATTTCTTTCCTTTCACATCCGCTTCGTTTGAAAGCTACATGTGAGGTTACAGTTGATGCATTTACAAAAGATAGATGCTGGAAACTTACAATGCGATTCAATAGTGCCAAGCAGGCGAAACATCCGACATGCTCCACTTATCCTCTAGATGGCGCTAAAACCAAACCGTACCTTATTCACTCAATTTTATTGTGTCTAGGAAGGAGCTATTGGTTTACGATACGGATCAGACTTCTCTTTTAAATAGCACTTTAGGAAATTGTTATACGGCTCTAGTTGATAATAAAACGAAACATATGCGCCGGATAAATGTATTTTCTTATTTTCTGATTGTCACCAACATTTCCATGGGAGGGACACACGATCCAGACAGCCAGGCCTTACCTGCACCCTGCGTTTTATTTAGGATGGACCAGGTTTTATTTGCATTATTATCTCATAATAATCATCTCATCTCATATTTATTCATCAGGAGTTGATATAGTGTATACTTGGTTTACTACTGTTTGTTTGCTGAGAGTGTGGGTCTGTTTGGTGGATCTACTGGCTAGAATCATGAGGATAATGATTCCAATTGTACTACTGCAAAGTATTAATCACCTCCTCCTCATTGCGGATTCTTATATCCTTGTTCCTCCCTGTTGGTCCTCAGCGTACTCTCATTGTCTGCAAGGTGTTTGTTTTCTGTCTCTGCTTTGCTGATTTCACTCCAAAATTCTGATCTCTGGTTCTGCCGGACCTGCAGCCGACCAAACATGGGAGGAACAGGATGAAGCGAACAGCGTGTGGGTCAGGGTTCATGGGAAGCAATCGCTAGCCTCGTCACACAACTAGCTAACCCTAGCATCAGGAGTGTAGCTAACCCTAGCTTCGTGAGCGTAGCTAACCCTAGCATCAGGAGTATAGCTAACCCTAGCTTCGTGAGCGTAGCTAACCCTAGCATCAGGAGTATAGCTAACCCTAGCTTCGTGAGCGTAGCTAACCCTAGCATCGTGAGCCTTCTCATAAGCGCATAGATTAGACTTCCTGGAATCGACTTCCTGTCCTGAGCGGAGCCCCAGTCTGGTATTTGACCGTGTCTCGCTGTGTGTCTGTCTGTCTGTCCTTGTGGTTCTCTACCACCGTGCCTCATCGCCCTCACCCAGCGTCAGTGAGACCAAGGGCCTCCTCTAGCCTCATCCATCCTGGACTCATTCTAAGAACATTCTCAAGAAGTTTCCTGACAAGATTTCGAGAATCAAATTTATTCTTCCATATTTCCATTCTTCAAATTTTTGCTTATCTTTTTGTACGACCGATCTTCATAGAATGAGCAGCAGCAGTTGTGAATCTGTTATTAAGAACGGTGTGTGACTGTAGTCTCTGGCCCCTGGCAGACAGGATGTCCTTGTCTGTGGGAGGGTGCCTCAGGAAGTCCCCGCCACCTCCATCAGCACCACCTCCACCTCCACCACATCTCTGCCACCACCATCCTGCTAGCTCAGTTAGCCCTTCAGATAGGAGTGGTCAACACGTTGTCATGGTTTTCCGGCTCCATTGTTTCCGAGGAGAACAGGAAGGATGAGCCATCACGCTGTAACCATGACGAGGAATGGAGAATCATTCAGTTAAATAAGGCAGCAGTTACCTCATGGGGCAAATATGTTAATAAATCAGACTGTGGAATTTAATAGAACAATGTATGTTTATATGAGTTTTCATATGACTAAACGGTGAATGAGAACATCATTATCTTACTAAGGAAATGGAGGAAGGGATATGACTATTCAGTAGCACTACCTCTGTAGAAACAGAGCACTGACTCTTGTTAACTTCTTGTGAACCCTAACTGTGATCTCATTGGTTCCCTTCTCAAATGGTTGTGAGAGAGAGGGGAAACGGACAGAGCAAGACACCCTATCAGGGGCCTTCCCCAGAGCCATCCACCGAAGACTCTTCACCAAGACCGGACTAGCTGGCCCCGGTCAGGAGGGACTCATGCAGACCCAGCCCTGACCATCTGAACCAATGTCTGGCTTCATTCCCGGGCCTTCAACACGGTCCTCTATGATGACCTCGCTGGTCCTGTTCAGCGGCTGAACCACCTGCCCCTAACCCTAACCGTAACCACCTGCCCTCTGTCTGGTTCAGCCTCAGGTGGTTCAGCCTCAGGTGGTTCAGCCTCATGGTTCCATGAGGCTGAACCACCTGCCTTCTGTCTAGTTCAGAGGCTGAACCACCTGCCTTCTGTCTGTTTCAGAGGCTGAACCACCTGCCCTCTGTCTGGTTCAGAGGCTGAACCACCTGCCCTCTGTCTGGTTCAGGGGCTGAACCACCTGCCCTCTGTCTGGTTCAGGGGCTGAACCACCTGCCCTCTGTCTGGTTCAGAGGCTGAACCACCTGCCCTCTGTCTGGTTCAGAGGCTGAACCACCTGCCCTCTGTCTGGTTCAGAGGCTGAACCACCTGCCCTCTGTCTGGTTCAGAGGCTGAACCACCTGCCTTCTGTCTGGTTCAGAGGCTGAACCACCTGCCCTCTGTCTGGTTCAGAGGCTGAACCACCTGCCCTCTGTCTGGTTCAGAGGCTGAACCACCTGCCCTCTGTCTGGTTCAGAGGCTGAACCACCTGCCTTCTGTCTGGTTCAGAGGCTGAACCACCTGCCCTCTGTCTGGTTCAGAGGCTGAACCACCTGCCCTCTGTCTGGTTCAGAGGCTGAACCACCTGCCCTCTGTCTGGTTCAGCCTCATGGTTCCATGAGACTCAATAAAACCACAGTTTCATCAAGAAGGAAAGGGGGAAGAACTGATGGCGCTGCTGACTGCAGCTGGACCATCAGACGAACCCCCAGAGCGTTCTCCCCACCGGGGTCCTTGGAGGAAAGGAAGGAAGGAAAACAGTAAGTGGTTCACTGGGAGAGCATCATCGCTCTATTCAAATTAAATAGAGCTGTGAAAGGATGGGCTGTGTGGGTAATTATGAAAAGATCGACGATAGTATGATCAGGACATATCCCAGAAGAATATCCCACATATCCCAGAAGAAGTCTCTCCAACATCCCCTAACCCTAACTAACCCTAACCCTAACTAACCCTAACCCTAACCCTAACCCTAACTAACCCTAACCCTCGGTGTAGAGCAGCCCTAACCCAACCCCCAACACATCCATCTGGCCGCAGCGCTGACGCTGACTGATCCCTTCCAGAAGTTTATTTCAGGCTTCCACGCGACGACCAGAGGCCGTCCCGGAGCCCAGCGACGCCAGACTGCGTTGACATTTGTCTGCACCGCGGAATTGTTTCACAAACATCTCTGGTTGAGGTGGCACCGAGGAAAGGGCAGAGCTCGACACAATCTAAGTGTGTAGGGAGAGCAGACCACAAATGTTAACTAAACTGTCTCTGTGGTTCACCCAGTTATTCCTGACACCAATAAGATGGCAACATACAGACTTAAGGGATTGTATTTAGCTGGGTGATTGATGCACATGAAGCAAGAGAACATGCAATACAAGGGGTCCAAACACCGATCTAAATAAAACCTGGCACTGCAGTCCAAACTCTGGTAACACTGCTAAAACTAACCCTAACCCCTCCAAAAGAGAGCCTCGGGCCCTGGTACCTTACAGCAGAGAAGACAGAGCGAGCTCTGGTCTCACATTAAGGTCTCCAGCGCTAGGACTGTTCCCACAGATCAGGTCTCTCTCAGCACTGATCTAACCAACAGCTCTTAAGTCTTACCCACAGCTGCTTTAAGTGAACTACATTTATCAGAGTCAAAGTGAAGTCAGTGGATTTCTATTTAGTCAAATCAAACGCTCCACCCTTGGCTCCAGAAGGGAGGGATTCAGCGACTTGTTGCCCACACAGCGTTCCTCTCTGCCCACAGAGGATCCAGCAGAGGGTGGGGCCTCTCTGGAGGCCCAGAGGCCTCCTCTCCCCCCACACTGCCTGTGAGGGCTGGGGGCGCGGCCCAGGGGACACTGCCTCTCTAGGGTCTGCTGAACCAGAGGTTTGGAGATGGAGGTCCAGCTGTGCTGCTATGGGAGTCTAACCTGGGAACAATTATCCAAACACGTCTTCACAACAGAACCAACACAAATAAATACTTGGAGAAATACCCCAAAACATTTATGCAAGAAATATACAGCGATCAGTCTTCAAGCTCAGCACTCCCAGACACGTTTAAACATTTATCCTACCCTTAGAAATGAACCATTAAGAGCTGAACTCAAAGGGCAGCATGTTTACCCCCCCCCCCCTATTAAAGGAGGGGGGGGGGTAAACATGGGGGGGTGGGGTGGGGGGGTGTTTTAAAGCAGGGCTGGAGGAGGGTGCAGAACAGGGCTAAGGGTCTACAACAGGGCTAAGGGTCTACAACAGGGCTGCAGGCTGCAGTTGAACAGCAGTAGTGGAAACAACAAACCACAGAGCTATAAACAGCAGCGGGCGGCTGAGCTCTGCTTGGATCGCCGCCACGCCCTTCCTGCTTCGCTGTCACATGCCCCCCCCACCGACGAGCCTGTAAACACTCCTGTTCTGCTCGTAAAGTGCCGTGTGTGAACATCTGTGTTGGGGAAGGTGAGAAACGTGAGGAAGAACGACAACAAACCAAATTTGGAATGAGCTCCAAAGACAGAATTTATTCAGTATGTTTAAAAAAATAATACACTATGGAGCGATATAAATATTACAAAATGGAAAGATAATGACAGACTTCACGATGACAGAGTATGGCGTTAAACCGCTTGTTACAGATAAATACAGTCCAATATTTCGGCCTTTCTTGGATATTAAAGGGTCCAACGGGTTTCTTGCTTGGCTTTGGCTGCTGTAGACGCTTTGTTTAAACATCCATGTGTCTGTGATGGTTCTGATGGCCTCGAGGCTCATCAGGTATCAGGCTAACAGTATTTTAACAAATACTTAGAATAGGCCTTCATTTCCATCCATAGAAGCGCTTCAAATAACCGCATCCATACACGAGTTGTAGGGTTAACCCTAACCCCAACTCTTAAACTAATCGTCACGGTGCATGCCCAGTTTACTCTCCCAGGTTCAGATGTTTCTATTCCAGTCGTTTGATTGGCTGAGGGCTGTTCTCCTGTGGAACCAGACACCTCCAGGATTTAGGGTTAGGGTTAACCCTAACCCTAACCGTCCAGGATTTACACTCTTTCAGTTTACACTCCCTTCTTGTCTTTCAGTCACTGCTTTGTTCTTTTAAAATCATTCTACAAACTCTCTCCCAAAAAGGACAGCTCATGAGTCTTCATATGCTGTCCTGGACACTTCAGAAGGTATTTAGAAACACGTCTAAAGATTGATCGGCTCCCACTTCCAATTAAATAGAAATATCTTTGGCAGATATATTTGGTGATTGTACTGTGTGTGTGCGTTTGTGTTTGTGTCTCTCTCCATAGATAGGTCAGGGGTCAGATCAGGTTGTGACAACAGGCCAGACTGGGTTTAGGGTTAGGAAGCCCAGCGCTCGGCTCGTCAGGAGGCCTTTGATTTCCCGGCCGGACGCGCGCCTAGGGACTTGGTTTGAGTACCCCCCGGCCGCCTGCTCTGCGGTTCAGTCTTTGGTTCAGTGGTTCACTCCTCAGGGGCCCTAACACAGAGGCGTGTGTTCCATACCCAGTCAGCTTCATGGAAAACATACAATACAGTGAAAGGGTTAGGGTTAGGTTAGGGTTACCCTTAGCCTAACCCTACCCAGTCAGCTTCATGGAAAACATACAATACAGGGAAAAGCTTCCAGGAAAACAGAGCTGAGGACCTCAGGCGAACCACCGTCCTCCCTCCCTCCCTCCCTTTGTTCCTTCCTTCCCAGCTGCTGAGATCTTCTCCTCCTTCTCTCCTTCTGGGATGATATCGGAGTGAGGAGTAGGAGAACATCTGACAGCGGCCGTGGAGCCTTTGGGAGTGGGCCGTGCTGCAGAGACCCCCACTCACTCCTCTGCTGGGTCCAAGAACACTTGAGGGTGAGCAGAACAAGCACCACCACCACCACCACCAGCACCACCACCTCGTGGTCCCAGCCCTCAGCACTTGGTGATCATGGTGTCCTCGCTGGACCTCCTGGAGTGGTCGGTGGCCACCAGCAATCTGAGGTTGTTTCCTGCTGACCGGATGCGCTCCCTGCCACTGGGGGAGGGGGGGAGGGAGGGAGAAAGAAAGAGAACCAATAAACGAATGAGAGGAACACTAAAGTTTGCTAAAAGACATGAAAACGTATTTTGTACTCAATGACACCCAATCCCAGCATGCATCTGTGAGATCAAACCCATTGTATATAATAGGGTGGGATATATTTATATACATTAGTGCTGTCAAGCGATTATGATATTTAATCGCGATTAATGTCATAGTTAACTCGCGATTAATCACAAAAAAAATATATATTCTAAATATCCCTTGATTTCGTGCTGCTAGCCTTTTGGTGAGATCAGAGAGTGTTGAGAAGGACAGTAATAAAATATATTTGGTAAGATGGTAAGAAGAGAGACCCGCAATGAATTGAAACCGGTCCACTTGACATCGGGTAGGTGCATGACAGTGGTAGGCCTACCGTAAAACTTCAATAGCCCAGGCTAATATTTGTTTCAACTTTCGAACAAATCTCTTGCTCAGCAAAGATGGGAAATACTATAACATTTATTATTTAAACCAGTATGAATATTCCTACCGTACGTAGGCCTATAAACATTACCAGGCTATCAATAATGCCCCCACACACACACACACACACACACACACACACACACACACACACACACACACACACACACACACACACACACACACACACACACACACACACACACACACACACACACACACACGTCGGCGAAGTGGTAATCGGGAGAATTCCCGGTGGGCCGTTAAGGTTTCGGGGTTGTCGGGCTGATTACTGCGGGATAACAATATCGCGTTTATAAAAGTTCCTTGCAGCGCCGTCCGGCAGCCTGAGCTGTGCAACCGCAACCTCTCACAAAACGCCCCGTCCACACGAAGCCGATTTCATGGCGAAACCGCAAAGGTCTTGTACGGTTCAGCCTTCCGTCCACACGAAGCCGGCGAATCCGCTGACCGAAACCGCAAACTTCGGAAACCACCCTCGGAGGTGGTTTCAAATCTACCCGGTTTCGTTTTGGATTCGTGTGGACGCCTGAAACCAACTGAAACCGTAAACCATGACGTCATCGCCCCACCCCTCGACCCTCTAGCCAATGACTGTTAAGCTCGCGGAGTCTCACCCTTTATGCGCATGCTCGCCTCTTCTTCTTATTTATTTTCCTTCTGGATTGCTGTAGCAGAAGCAGCGCCCCTTATGGGCCTGGAATGTGTACTACAGCGTTTCTACAGATCTACCCGGTTTCGCTTGACTCCGTCTTTACGGAGATACTCCGAAACCGGATAGATCGAAACCGTAACGGTTTCGGCTTCGTGTGGACGGGGCCTCAGTCAACAAAACAGCCGCAACAACTGTCAACGTCGCAACCAAGTCGATTTTGTCTAGAGGGGAGTAACTGAGCGGCCCCTCCTGAAGTGGTACAGCCCAGGTGGGCCTTGAACTGCGATTGGTCAGAAAGACGTAACAGCTAATGACAACATTGAACTCTTGTGCAGGCTTGAACAGAGTGACACACAAACATACACACACTTTTAAGGAGTTTTTCACCCGCTCCGTATCCTTGCTTGCCCCAACAAGTTTGTGCGGCAGGCTTGTTGTTTTGTTTCCGGTGCAGCTAGATCCGGTATGGTGTTGTAGTTTTTCTAACGTAACGTAGTTGTTGCTAGACAGCAAGTGAAAAATAGACAACTGAAGAACGACAACGCCAAGCGAAAAGAGCGTTAATCGCGCGATAAAAAAATCAACGCTGTTCAGATTAGTTTGCGTTAACGCCGTTAATAATGCGTTAAACTGACAGCACTAATATACATATATAAATATACACAGGGTGCGATTTGCCGGTGGGGATGTTGGGGATTATCCCCCCCTCTGGTTTACACGTCCTACCCTCTGCTGAATTATTTTTATCCTCGGTGGGGATAAAAATTATCCCCCCCACCCAAAGTATTTCACCATTGCATCGTAATAATTAACAACCAAAATACACAGGGTCCGTCTTCATTTTGATTGTGCTGTGATTTTGATCTACTGGGAGCGAGTCAGAGGCGTCGCGCTCGCAGAAAGCAGTTTTATTTTGAAGACCAACCGGATTTACTTGCGTTTCTATGGTTTCAAAAGTCAACTTCCTGTCCCCGCCGAAACAAAAGTTTAAACCAAATGGACGAAAAATGAAAAGAATACAGAGCAGCATATCTTCATATTTGAAAGAGCTTGAGTCTGCGGCTTTTGATTTGGGCATCCAGGCTCGTAGGATTGGGAGAGTGTTTGATGTGCGCTGGCTGTCCTAATCCTGCACGTCATTGACAGCTCTCTGGTGCCCCTTTCACACCGCCGCAAAATCGGGGCCAGTTCGGAGCTAGGGCCAGGGCTTTGGTTTCACACCACCAAAGAACCGGCTCCGGGCCCTAAAAACCGGTTCAACTCTGGCCCCGCTAGAGCTGGGCTGGAACTAGAACCGCTTTTACGCCGGGGGCAGGGGGCGGAGTTATCCGTACCTTCATAAACAGGAAGACCAACGAAGACCAGCATTTTTTAAAACACCGAAGTAAACAATGGACGTGAATCCGTGTATGGTTCTTTTTAGTTTTTTCTGATTTTGTTTTAAATCGGAATATTCAAAGAACGAACCATACACGGATTGAATCAAAGACGAAATTGTTGTTGTGTTTGAAACTGGCGCCTAGCCTGACGCTTGATCATTGTGTGGTGGTTCAACGCGTCAACGCGCCAACGCAGCCAGATGAGTCCATGTCCATGCAAATGAACGGAGCGTTCCCTCTTCGTCATAACTATCAAACCAAACATCCTTCACATTCACCGAGCGAACATTATGAAAGTAAAATGCACATTTCTCGCTAAAAATGTTTCCATAAACGCATTTAATGGCGTAACTATGTTACTATTTCCACCCAGAATAAAGAAAGATGTCGGCCGTATGCTTCTGTCCAAGCTCACTAGCGGAGACGTTTGCAGTGACGTCATGACGTTGCTCACGCCGGCTCCATGGCTGGCTCTGGCCGGTGTGAAACCAACCGGTTCTTAACTGGGGTAAGGCTGGAACCAGTTTGGAACTGGCCCTAGCACCAGCCCGGAACTGGCTCTCGGTTCTTTTTGGTGTGAAAGCGGCATGGGAGAGCTATCCAGCCTTCCCGGCCCGCAGATTTGCAGAGATGTGGTTGAAGCAGGGTCACCACGCTGCTATCGATCCGCCAACAGGAAAGCAAAAAAAAGAGGCTGAAGTGCGTCATCAGAGCGGACTGTTTTCGTAGTCTGACCTATAGTCTACCCGATTAACCCATAAAAAAAAAAAACGTCTTGACAGCACATTGTGGAATTTCATATTTTCTGTTGAACTGATATCGGGGGAAAAAAATATATATATTTTTTATTTGGCGCATTTAAAAACAATATTAGCTACGAGAAAATATTTCTGCAAATGCAGTGGTTAAGTTCACGCTCAAAATAGGCCTACCGCCTACGTTATGAAGCCTAAGTGTAAGGTTTAGATACACAAAGTCACAAGATCAACTGTTTTCATAAGTTTTCACACTGTTGTGTGGTTATTTTTCCTGAATAAAATGTTTCTCAAAATTATCCCCCCCTCTGGTTTTTTCATATATACATATATAATGTCAATATACAATATCTCTCAACATAGAGTAGGGCCATCTGACAGCTCTTCAGAGCTCTATCAGATCAGTGACAACTGAAGATCTCCGTTCCAGCTCCTCTGGTTTTGTACATTAGAGCTAACCCTAACCCAACCCTCCCATCAGCCCTGAAGAGCCCCAGAGGGGTCGCTCTGCTGACCGAGGGGAGAGTAGAAACCCAGTAGATGATTCTCCAGCAATCACTTTATCTCAGGTAGAGACATAACGATTATTATATTATGATTGCATCGCCTTCACCGGCTCACCAGCTTCAGCAAGAGACTCAAGACTCAGTTGTTCAGAGTTCACCCTAACCCTAACCCTACCCCCACACCCCAACCTCAGCCCCACACCCCTCTTATGAACTGAATGCATGTCAGGGTTTTTTCTAAACAAGGGAACAGGGGCGCTGCGCCCCGATACTCCCGGCGTGCGCCATCCTACCGAAATGCCGACTGAACCTGTCAGACTTGGATCTGTACTTACATGCTGCTGTACAACATACACTATTTCTCAAAACGATCTTTTCTCCGCGAAAATATCCCAACACCACCACCTGACAATGTGTCTGATCCTCAAATAACTTATAATTACTCCAAAAATATTCCGATCCGAATTGGAGTTTCCCAGACCGAGTCGACATGCTAACGTTAAAGTTATTAGCAGCAAGCTAGCTAGCTACTATGTATTTGAATGGGTTTTTGGTCTAGGCGCTAAGATGCTAAGCAAGTATACAAGACCATTCCAGTTCTCTCTGCACAAAGCGGTTTCAATGAACGACAGAAATAAACAAATGCTGAGTGTTGATCAAGAGTTTTGCGAGAGCAAAACGAACAGTCGAACAGTCGAACAGGGTTCCCTGTTACCAGGGAACCCGTAGCAGGGAACTAAATGGCAGCTGCACGGCCGAATTAGCCCAATACAAGTGTAGTAACCCAGAGAACCAGCTACAACATAGTTTTCATCCAAACGAGCCGTCTTTAGCGAACGGTGAATTGCATTGGCTTCTACGAGCAGTCGGCTTTCAGCCGCGAGCTTAGGGACCGTCTGCAAAGTGCAAAACTGAATTGCATTGGCTTCTACGAGCAGTCGGCTTTCAGCCGCGAGGTTAGGGACCGTCTGCAAAGTGCAAAACTGAAAACAACAACAATAGTAACATTTCTATAGCGTCGCCATTATTGACTCTAGAGCCCCAAAACTTGTTCCATAGAGGCATGGCACAGGAGGTCTACCATGACTAACGCTACCCTGAACCACCTCCTCAGGATCAGTATTGAGGGGCCTGCAATTGATCAATTTGATTTTGACAAGGCAGTGAGCCGTTGGGGCAGTCTCAGGAACAGACGGCTGCTGTTGTGATTTGTCCTACTTAATAAAAGTTTAGCCAATATTTTTGAAATTTGTCGTGTTTATTTACAGGGTAAAGTTGTACAAGTCTACCAAAAGTTGATAGTATTTTAGTTTTTCAGGATGACCACAACAGCTAGAATTTTTCTCTAAGATAGCCTGAGAATGTACCATTTAATCATTATTTTTTCAAAGGCTTCGCGCGGTGGAAGAGGGAGACCCCCCTTCCACACCATCCCCCGCCTCGGCCGCGTTGCTCCCTCGGCTTTGCGCAGGGGTCTGCTCCCTGCTACTTCTTTTTTCTAGAAAAACCCCTGCACGTTGTACATCATGGCACTTAAAATAGTACTTAGCATCGTGTAGCGTCTTATCCTAGCTATTTCGGGCTAACCTAGCGATTGTAAGTGCTTGGCACTTGTTCCTATGAACATCCCTACTGTAGGCCTACCTGCCCGGGATTAGTGCTTACGTTGTTCCGGTTTGGAAAAAATATAGAAAACCTTTCCGCAAATGAGATCTTTGTAAACACAACATACACACATTGATATCAAATCAGTTCAGTCATACTGACACTCATCACTGACACAGACAATCCACACACACTCACCACACAGACACTCACCACAGACACACATATAATCCACACAGACACTCACCACACAGACACTCACCACACAGACACTCACCACACACACACTCATCACAGACACTCACCACACAGACACCCCACGAGGCATTAGGGGCTCTGGGGGTTAGGGGCTCTGGGGGTTAGGGGCTCTGGGGGTTAGGGGCTCTGGGGGTTAGGGGCTCTGGGGGTCAGGGCTCTGGGCTGTGGGGTGTGGGGGACTCACGTGGGGTACTCCATGCCCACCAGACTGACGCCGTTGACAGCCAGGATTCGGTGTCCGGGCCGGAGCTTCAGACAGCGGGCCGCTGGGGAGCCCGGGACCACCGACTTCACGTAGACCCCGCTGGACCTCAGAGGGGTTCTCTGCACAGGAACACAACGGAGAGCTCAACGTCCAGACCCCCACAGTCTGGTGGAGGACCCTAACATCCAGACCCATTAGGAGAGCTGACCCGGGACCAGGGACAGCCACTCTGGAGAGGATGGATCTATTCATTTCACTGATAAACGGACATCGTTTCCACACGTAAACAGGGTTAATACTACAGCGAGGACCAAGGTCTCAGCATGGGGTCACTCCGTCCCTTCAGTGATTAGACTGTTGTGTCTGGAACCTGGCCACACCTTAATGCTCCTGCTGAGAGTCTAATCTGATTAGCCCACGCGCCAAACACTTCTCTGTACACCGCCTGCTCCGAGTCCTGCGACAGCAACTGGTACAAACTAGTGAGTGAGTGAGTGAGGAGGCAATGGTTGCGTGAGTGAGTGATCGGGTGAGTGAACAGGTCAATGAGTGAGTGAGTGAACAGGTCAATGAGTGAGTGAGTGAACAGGTCAATGAGTGAGTGAGTGAACGGGTCAATGAGTGAGTGAGTGATCGGGTGAGTGAGTGAGTGAGTGAACAGGTCAATGAGTGAGTGAGTGAACAGGTCAATGAGCGAGTGAGTGAGTGAGTGAGTGAGTGAACAGGTCAGTCGGTGAGTGAGTGAGTGAACAGGTCAATGAGCGAGTGAGTGAGTGAGTGAGTGAGTGAGTGAGTGAGTGAGTGAGTGAGTGAACAGGTCAATGAGCGAGTGAGTGAGTGAGTGAGTGAGTGAGTGAGTGAGTGAGTGAGTGAGTGAACAGGTCAGTCGGTGAGTGAGTGAGTGAACAGGTCAATGAGTGAGTGAGTGAACAGGTCAATGAGCGAGCGAGTGAGTGAGTGAGTGAGTGAGTGAGTGAGTGAGTGAGTGAGTGAGTGAACAGGTCAATGAGCGAGTGAGTGAGTGAGTGAGTGAGTGAGTGAGTGAGTGAGTGAGTGAACAGGTCAGTCGGTGAGTGAGTGAGTGAACAGGTCAATGAGTGAGTGAGTGAACAGGTCAATGAGCGAGTGAGTGAGTGAGTGAGTGAGCGAGTGAGTGAGTGAGTGAGTGAGTGAACAGGTCAGTCGGTGAGTGAGTGAGTGAACAGGTCAATGAGTGAGTGAGTGAACAGGTCAATGAGCGAGTGAGTGAGTGAGTGAGTGAGCGAGTGAGTGAGTGAGTGAACAGGTCAGTCGGTGAGTGAGTGGAGTGTACAGGTCAGTGGGTGAGTGAGTGAGTGATCAGGATGAGTGAGTGAGTAATTGGGTGAGTGAGTGATCCTTACCAGTCCGTCCACCAGAGCCATGCCCAGACCATGTGGGCCTCGGTTGAGCTCCACGGTGAACACCTCATCTTCATCCTCTTCATCTTCATCATTCTCCGTGTGGTCCGACTCCTCCATCACGCCTACACCTGCCCAGGAGGAGGAGGAAGGGTGGAGAACCTCAGAAGGAGAACGACGCTCATCAGACCCTACCCCTACCCCTAACGCTCATCAGAGCTCCGTGGGAGCTGGGGGGTCCTGAGGCCGGTCCACACTGGTATGTCCCGTCACATCACCCCCGCCTGCAGCATGCAACAGTAACGCTCCCAGCCTGCTCCCCCGCCTCCCCAGGGCCCCCCCCCCCTTCACTCACATGCAGCCCGTCTGCCCCCCCCCCTCCCGGGACCCCCGTGCAGAACAATGCCGATCAGGATTCCATGCGGCCGTCCGACTGTGAACTCCCATGACGGCTGCTGACCGCCTCCCTGACGCACCACCGCCCCGCTGGCCGGATTAAGGGATCAGCCGCGGACCGGGACCACTGCCGGGGGGGCAGCCTCGCTGGACCAGCCTCGCTGGGACCTCACTGGACCAGCCTCGCTGGACCAGCCTCACTGGGACCTCACTGGACCAGCCTCGCTGGACCAGCCTCGCTGGACCAGCCTCGCTGGGACCTCACTGGACCAGCCTCGCTGGACCAACCTCACTGGGACCTCACTGGACCAGCCTCGCTGGACCAGCCTCGCTGGACCAGCCTCGCTGGGACCTCACTGGACCAGCCTCGCTGGACCAGCCTCACTGGGACCTCACTGGACCAGCCTCGCTGGACCAGCCTCGCTGGACCAGCCTCGCTGGACCAGCCTCGCTGGGACCTCACTGGACCAGCCTCGCTGGACCAGCCTCACTGGGACCTCACTGGACCAGCCTCGCTGGACCAGCCTCGCTGGACCAGCCTCGCTGGGACCTCACTGGACCAGCCTCGCTGGACCAGCCTCACTGGGACCTCACTGGACCAGCCTCACTGGGACCTCACTGGACCAGCCTCGCTGGACCAGCCTCGCTGGGACCTCACTGGACCAGCCTCGCTGGACCAGCCTCGCTGGGACCTCACTGGACCAGCCTCGCTGGACCAACCTCACTGGGACCTCACTGGACCAGCCTCGCTGGACCAGCCTCGCTGGGACCTCACTGGACCAGCCTCGCTGGACCAGCCTCGCTGGGACCTCACTGGACCAGCCTCGCTGGACCAGCCTCGCTGGACCAGCCTCGCTGGGACCTCACTGGACCAGCCTCGCTGGACCAGCCTCGCTGGACCAGCCTGGCTGGACCAGCCTCGCTGGACCAGCCTCACTTGACCAGCCTCACTGGACCAGCCTCACTGGACCAGCCTCACTGGACCAGCCTCGCTGGGACCTCACTGGACCAGCCTCGCTGGGACCTCACTGGGACCAGCCTCACTGGGACCTCACTGGGACCAGCCTCACTGGGACCTCACTGGGACCAGCCTCACTGGACCAGCCTCACTGGGACCTCACTGGGACCAGCCTCACTGGGACCAGCCTCACTGGGACCTCACTGGGACCAGCCTCACTGGGACCTCACTGGACCAGCCTCACTGGACCAGCCTCACTGGGACCTCACTGGACCAGCCTCACTGGGACCTCACTGGACCAGCCTCACTGGGACCTCACTGGGACCTCACTGGACCAGCCTCACCGGGTTAGGGTTAGGGTCTCCTAACCCTAACCCTAACCTAAGGGTTAGCCTCACCATTAACAACCCCATCATCACCAACCCCCCCATCCTCAATCCTCAACCACCATCATTAATCCCAGTGTTAATCCCAGTGTTATCTGACCTCCACAACATCATCTAATGAAGACCGCAGAGGCTGCATTCCCTTGAGTGCTGCTGTACTTCAGAGCTGCTGGAGAGGACAGCGATGGAGGCGCCTTAAAGCCTCCAGTAATCTGCTTCCCGGGGTAAGGGCGGCCAGACCAGACCGGCTTAGTGTTTTACGGCCAGCAGGTGAGGAGCAGGTCTGAGTTATCTCCTCTGTCCTCTGCATCTCTAAACCCTCTCTGCTCCTGCGACCGAACTGCCGCTCTGACTTTAGACTGAGACGCCATACAGCGGGGTCCTAGTTAGGTAGGGTGAGGGTTAAGGTAGGGTAGGGTTAGGCTAACCCTACCCTACCTTAACCCTAACCCTAGTGAGTTAGGCTTAGGGTAAAGGTAGGGTAGGGTTAGGCTAACCCTATCCCTTCATCTAAATACTAGGGAACCCAACTCAGAGGGGATTAAGACATCAATTGTTTTAAAACAAGTCAAATTGGTACTTCACGATGACCAAGTCCGTTTTCAGAGAGCAGGTCATCTGACCTAAAGCGCCCCCACACACACACACTAATTCCTGCAATCTCTACCAGCATTCCGCTACCTCACTTCTGGTGACCTCATCCCAGAGGCCTCCAATAACAACAGAAGCTGGAGAGGAAACGGGCTAGGAGAACACACACCCAGAGAGCGAGAGCGAGAGCGAGAGCGACTACTGTCAAGACCAGAGAGAGAGAGAGGGTTATATACCAACAGAACGAGTTGCAGCGAGAGACGGAGGGAGATTTATATCTTCTGAGTCTGTGTGCTCACAAGGTCATCATAGGTGCTGCAGATGCAAGAGCTGTGATTGGAGGGTGCTAAGTTAGGAATGCAACAATCATCCGATTGGTTCAGCGAATCCCTCTTGTCTGTTGTCTCTTGCCTGGTACACTGGCCCCTCAAGCCTTCAAGCAGCCCATGAAGGCTTGAGGGGCCGGTGTACCAGACTGTTCTCAGGCAGCCCATGAAGGCTGGAGGGGCTGGGGTTTCATATCTCTCTCCAGGACCGCTGGCTGTACTTCCGTACCCGTCTCATGTGTGTGTGTGTGTGTGTGTGTGTGTGTGTGTGTGTGTGTGTGTGTGTGTGTGTGTGTGTGTGTGTGTGTGTGTGTGTGTGTGTGTGTGTGTGTGTGTGTGTGTGTGTGAGTGAGTGAGTGAGAGAGAGAGATCCCCTTGAACTCTGCTCGAGTCCTACACCCAGGACCCCTCTGGGGGACCCCTCTGGGGGCCCCCGGGCGCTCCGCCCACCTGCGGTCGGCCGGGTCGGCCCCGGCCGGAGCTCCGGGTCCTGGGGCGTGTTGGGGGGCGTCAGCAGGCAGGAGGGGTCCAGGGCCAGGCCCTTGTGGCAGCCCAGGCCGGCCCCGCCCGGCAGCCCGTCCTGCAGCTCCAGGCTCCGCAGCTTCTGGGTCAGCCGCGCCTCGCCGCCGCTCAGCTCCCCGCGGGGGTCCGCCCCGCCTGGGGGGGGCCTCTCCGCCCGGGAGGGGGGGTCAGGCGTGGTGACATCCTGTTGGTCCTCCTCTTGTCGGGTCTCCTGAGGTCAACCAATCACAGAAGAGAAGGTTTAAGGCTCCGCCTCCAGACGGCGCGCCGAGGGGTCCTGGGGGGTCTCTACCTGCCGTGTGGGAGGGCCCGAGGCCCGGGTCTCAGAGGGCCCCTGGAGGAGGTCCTGCAGGCGCTGGAGCTGCAGGAAGAGGCCCTGCTCCAGAGGGGGCCCTCCCAGCTCCAGGTGGAAGGACCCGCTGGGCAGGACCAGGGGGGGGTGGTCCTCAAAACTCTCCAATATGTCAGCTGAGAGAGAGAGAGAGAGAGAGAGAGAGAGAGAGAGAGAGAGAGAGAGAGAGAGAGAGAGAGAGAGAGAGAGAGAGAGAGAGAGAGAGAGAGAGAGAGAGAGAGAGAGAGAGAGAGAGAGAGAGAGAAAGACAAAGAGGAGAGAGAGAGACAGAGACACAGAGACACAGAGACAGAGAGACAGAGAGACAGAGAGAGAGAGAGAGAGACGGAGGTTATTTGACGTCTCACTCCATGACCTCCTCTCATGCTCCAGATGTTTCTGTGCCTGGGCCCCTGGGGGGGGGGGGGGGGGGCTGCAGCTGCTCCCCCAACTCCAATGAAGGAGGGAAAGGTCATTTGAAAATTAGTCCAAAATTACTAATTTTCATCCTTCAGTCGCAGGCCTCAGTAAGGCCCATTTTTTTTTTTTTTATTCAATAATTATAAATGTATATATATTGATGCATATATTGTGTGTACTCGACACACACACACACCCGTCCTGAGCGCGTCCCCGGCCTCGTCGGGGGGGGGGCTCCAGCCGGGAGGGGGGGGCCTCCCTGAGTTGTACTCCCTCAGCATGTGGTGCAGCTGGGCGGGGTTCAGGGCGGAGAACTCCCCCCGCAGAGAGCTCCAGGAGGCCTGCAACACACACACACACACACACACACACACACACACACACACACACACACACACACACACACACACACACACACACACACACACACACACACACACACACACACACACACACACACACACACACACACAGTGTGAGAGCTGGAGGAAGGACAGCTCTGCTCTTCAGTTCCTGAGAACCAGAGCCAGCTTCACGTGTTCTCAGCGTCGGTTCCCACGGACTAAAGCGTCTCCATGTTGACCTCAGACAGACACAGATGGAGGCTGTAAGCTCATCAAGCTGATCCTCAGCACCACCCACTATAGACGGCTGTCTATACTGTCTAACCCTAACCCACTATAGACGGCTCTGTGTTGTGGCTAAAACACTGTGTCATGACCACGCTGTCAATCACACGGAACTGGATTGACCCAAAGATGAGCTCTGCCTCCTCTTCTCGCCCCCCCCTCCCCTCGCCCCCTCCTCCTCCCTCCCCCCCCCCCCCCCCCCTCCCCCCTCCCCCTCCCCTCCTCCTCAGGGCTGAGTGACGGTCCGAGCTGACAGTCAAGACTTCATTACACTGAACTGATACCGTGTTGACATGAAACGCTAAGCTTCCTCTGACCATAGTTACCTCAAAAACAAACCTACTTTAGTGACCAGTTGGTGTGGGCGGGCTTTACATTTCAACCAATAATGAATAACCCTGGGCCTGATGAGAGAGAACCAAACACAGGTCGTCCGTAACAACAACCTCTCATGTTCATCAGGAGGAGAAACCCGAACACATGAAAGGTGATAGGTGAGTTATGACCTTGACGAACTCTGACTCCGCCCGAGCTAAGCCCCCGGTGGGACGTCCCGGAGCGGGATGGGGCCCTGACACACACCAGGTCCTGCCCACGGCTCCCCCACGGCAAGAAACACCACCCGCCTCACTTAGCAACCATCTAACACCACCCGCCTTGCTTAGCAACCATCCAACACCATCCACCTCGCTTAGCAACCATCCAACACCACCCACCTCACCTAGCAACCATCCAACACCACCCGCCTCGCTTAGCAACCATCCAACACAACCCGACATGCTTAGCAAACATCCAACACAACCCGACATGCATAGCAACCATCCAACATCACCCGCCTCGCTTAGCAACCATCCAACATCACCCGCCTCGCTTAGCAACCATCCAACACCACCCGACTTGCTTAGCAACCATCCAACACCACCCGACTTGCTTAGCGACCATCCAACACCACCCGACTTGCTTAGCAACCATTCAAACCATGAGAGGTGAGCCGGGTCCAGGACTCTTCAGGGACCAGGTCTCGTGGGGACCTGGTCTGGGAGGGGGGTCAGACGCTGTAGACCATAGTGACCCCCCATCTCCCCATGTGGGGACTGTAGGGATTAAATAAAGGTTGATTTGAAGAGACTTCTGTGTTTATGTGAGCTGAGTTCTCATCACAAGAACCCAAAGAGGACCGAACACAACAAAGACACAAACAGCCCAGCTGTAATTATGGGATGTTGCGGGAGAAGGACTCAGAATAACATGGAGGGAGTCAACCTGCTCTACTGAACAGACGTCCTACACACTGGATACTCAAACACACTTAAGTACAGAGCCCTGTGGTCTGTGCTCCGTGTGCCCTAACCCTAACCCCTAACCCCAACCCTAACCCTTACCCTAACCCTCACCCTCACCCTCACCCTAACCCCTCAGACAGTATAACCCTAACCCTCACTCTAACCCTAACCCTTACCCTAACCCTCACCCTAACCCCTCAGACAGTATAACCCTAACCCTTACCCTCACCCCTCAGACAGTATAACCCTAACCCTTACCCCAACCCCCTAACCCCTCAGACAGTATAACCCTAACCCTTACCCTAACCCTCACCCCTCAGACAGTATAACCCTAACCCTTACCCCAACCCCCTAGCCCCTCAGACAGTATAACCCTAACCCTCACCCTAACCCTAACCCCCCGGACAGTACCCTGTGGGAGGCCTTCCCAGGGCTCTTGGGTATGTTTGATTTTGATTCCTGTGTTTTTGTTAAGTGGCTCAGTAGTATCAACAGTGGCAGCAGATTACGGCCCTAATCTCCGACACCAGATGGCCCTTATCATAAACCCAGAGGAGCAGAGCCGTTCCCTGGCGTGAGAACGTGACCCTGGTTCCTCCAGACCGTTCCACCTGCAGCGCTTTATGGCTCTGCTTTAACAACGTGCTTTACAACGATCTCCGGCTCCTTATTGTGGTGCCGTTTACCACGCACACAATAAAGCTGAACACGAACCACTGGAAAGAGGAGGTGAAGGAATCCTTAAGGGATTAAGGAGAGCCACGAAAAACAACAATCCCCTGTTTCCAAGACTAAAGAACTTCATTGCCAGCGACTGCTCTGTAATTGTTGTGCATATGACAATAAAACCATCTTGAATCTTCAATCTTCAATCTTTCTGTTCACTCTCTAGTCCTTCAGGGAGATCAGTTTCAGTGAGCTTCTCCAAACTGCACCAGAACCATCCCTGCAGCCCTCAGAACTGTCTCAGACCGCCTCAGAACTTCCTCAGACCTGCCTCAGACCTGCCTCACACCACCTCAGACCACCTCACACCACCTCAGACCACCTCACACCACCTCAGACCTGCCTCAGACCTCCTCACACCACCTCACACCACCTCAGACCTGCCTCAGACCTCCTCACACCACCTCACACCACCTCACACCACCTCAGACCTGCCTCAGACCTGCCTCAGACCTGCCTCAGACCACCTCACACCACCTCACACCACCTCACACCACCTCAGACCTCCTCACACCACCTCAGACCTGCCTCAGACCTGCCTCAGACCACCTCACACCACCTCACACCACCTCACACCACCTCACACCACCTCAGACCTGCCTCAGACCTCCTCACACCACCTCACACCACCTCAGACCTGCCTCAGACCTGCCTCAGACCTGCCTCAGACCACCTCACACCACCTCACACCACCTCACACCACCTCACACCTGCCTCAGACCTCCTCACACCACCTCAGACCCACCTCACACCACCTCAGACCTGCCTCAGACCTGCCTCAGACCACCTCACACCACCTCACACCACCTCAGACCACCTCACACCACCTCAGACCACCTCAGACCACCTCACACCACCTCAGACCTGCCTCAGACCTGCCTCAGACCTGCCTCAGACCACCTCACACCACCTCACACCACCTCACACCACCTCAGACCACCTCACACCACCTCAGACCACCTCACACCACCTCAGACCACCTCACACCACCTCAGACCACCTCACACCACCTCAGACCACCTCACACCACCTCAGACCACCTCAGACCACCTCAGACCACCTCACACCACCTCACACCACCTCACACCACCTCAGACCCGCCTCAGACCCGCCTCAGATCCGCCTCAGACCTGCCTCAGACCTGCCTCAGACCTGCCTCAGACCTGCCTCAGACCTGCCTCAGACCACCTCAGACCGCCTCACACCACCTCACACCACCTCACACCACCTCAGACCACCTCAGACCACCTCACACCACCTCAGACCACCTCACACCACCTCAGACCACCTCACACCACCTCACACCACCTCAGACCTGCCTCAGACCTCCTCACACCACCTCACACCACCTCAGACCTGCCTCAGACCTGCCTCAGACCTGCCTCAGACCACCTCACACCACCTCAGACCTCCTCACACCACCTCAGACCTGCCTCAGACCTGCCTCAGACCACCTCACACCACCTCACACCACCTCACACCACCTCACACCACCTCAGACCACCTCACACCACCTCAGACCTGCCTCAGACCTCCTCACACCACCTCACACCACCTCAGACCTGCCTCAGACCTGCCTCAGACCTGCCTCAGACCACCTCACACCACCTCACACCACCTCACACCACCTCACACCTGCCTCAGACCTCCTCACACCACCTCAGACCCACCTCACACCACCTCAGACCTGCCTCAGACCTGCCTCAGACCACCTCACACCACCTCACACCACCTCAGACCACCTCACACCACCTCACACCACCTCAGACCTGCCTCAGACCACCTCACACCACCTCAGACCTGCCTCAGACCTGCCTCAGACCTGCCTCAGACCACCTCACACCACCTCACACCACCTCACACCACCTCACACCTGCCTCAGACCTCCTCACACCACCTCAGACCCACCTCACACCACCTCAGACCTGCCTCAGACCTGCCTCAGACCGCCTCAGACCACCTCACACCACCTCACACCACCTCACACCACCTCAGACCACCTCAGACCACCTCAGACCACCTCAGACCTCCTCAGACCTCCTCACACCACCTCAGACCCACCTCACACCACCTCAGACCTCCTCACACCACCTCAGACCTCCTCACACCACCTCAGACCCACCTCACACCACCTCAGACCCGCCTCAGACCCGCCTCAGATCCGCCTCAGACCTGCCTCAGACCACCTCAGACCTCCTCAGACCTCCTCACACCACCTCAGACCCACCTCACACCACCTCAGACCTCCTCACACCACCTCAGACCTCCTCACACCACCTCAGACCCACCTCACACCACCTCAGACCCGCCTCAGACCCACCTCAGATCCGCCTCAGACCTGCCTCAGACCTGCCTCAGACCTGCCTCAGACCTGCCTCAGACCTGCCTCAGACCTGCCTCAGACCACCTCAGACCGCCTCACACCACCTCACACCACCTCACACCACCTCAGACCACCTCAGACCACCTCACACCACCTCAGACCACCTCACACCACCTCACACCACCTCAGACCACCTCAGACCGCCTCACACCACCTCAGACCCGCCTCAGACCCGCCTCAGACCGCCTCAGACCACCTCACACCACCTCAGACCACCTCAGACCTGCCTCAGACCACCTCACACCACCTCAGACCGCTGTTGCTCTACCTCCAGCGAGAGACAAACCCACCGAAGGGCTCCAGGATTTAGTGTCCTGCTGTGACATCACAAACGGAGACAGACGTAACTGAAACCTCCTCAAGACACATAACAACTCTGCTCAATTGTCTCAAAGCTGTCCAATCGGCTTGAGACAAACAGGAAGTGAAAGACCAGCCCTTTACCTGGAGGAGGTTCTCTTTGGGCGTGGCCAGGACGTTGACGGCAGCTGACAGCTTCCTGAAGAATTCCAGCGCCAGGTCTCCCAGCCCCGCGCTCTGGACCCAGTCCATGAGCAGGTCCAGGTTGGCCCTGATCTGGACCCCCCGCGACCACTGGTAGAACCCGCCTCCGGAACCTGCAGCACAACAGAGACACATGAGACGGGTACGGAAGTACAGCCAGCGGTCCTGGAGAGAGATATCAAACACCAGTTACTCAAGCCTTCATGGGCTGCCTGAGAACAGTCTGGTACACCGGTCCCTCAAGCCTTCATGGGCTGCCTGAGAACAGTCTGGTACACTGGTCCCTCAAGCCTTCATGGGCTGCCTGAGAACAGTCTGCTACACTGGTCCCTCAAGCCTTCATGGGCTGCCTGAGAACAGTCTGCTACACTGGTCCCTCAAGCCTTCATGGGCTGCCTGAGAACAGTCTGGTACACTGGTCCCTCAAGCCTTCATGGGCTGCCTGAGAACAGTCTGGTACACCGGCCCCTCAAGCCTTCATTGGCTGCTTGAAGGCTTGAGGGGCCAGTGTACCAGGCAAGAGACAACAGACAAGAGGGATTCGCTGAACCAATCGGATGGTTGTTGCATTCCTAACTTAGCACCCTCCAATCACAGCTCTTGCATCTGCAGCACCTATGATGACCTTGTGAGCACACAGACTCGGAAGATATAAATCTCCCTCCGTCTCTCGCTGCAACTCGTTCTGTTGGTATATAACTCTCTCTCTCTCTCTCTCTCTCTCTCTCTCTCTCTCTCTCTCTCTCTCTCTCTCTCTCTCTCTCTCTCTCTCTCTCTCTCTCTCTCTCTCTCTCTCTCTCTCTCTCTCTCTCTCTCTCTCTCTCTCTCACCTCTCTCCATGAGGGCGTTGAAGATTGAGGCGTTGATGAAGTAGAAGAGGTAAGCACACAGCTGCCGCGAGATGTCCGGGTGGACCAGGAAGACCTTGAGCAGCTTCAGGGTCTCCGACAGGACGCCCAGGATCACCCGGACCCCGCCCGGGACCCGGAGCTGAACGCTCTCAGAGAACGGGTTCCCGTCCAGCAGCCCAGGTAGAGCGCAGTACATGCTCTGTGGAGAGAGACAGATGGACAGAGAGAAAGACAGACAGACAGAGAGAGAGAGAAACTCAATATTTTGAAATACGATGCAAGTGCTAAATATATTTAATGTCTAGGCCTAAATGAGGTAGACTGTATCTCCTAGAAACCTAGATTAAAACTAACTTAAAGGTAAAAAAAAACATAAAAAGTATATCATAAAACAATTTACAATCTTTGAAAAGATGACTAGATATCGGGTCTGAGAGCTTCCCTTTGCCTCAAGAGATGCAACCACCTGAATACTTTCATACATAAGACCAGAGAGAGATAGAACCAAACTACCACCAGAGAGAGTCAGAACCAAACTACCACCAGAGAGAGATAGAACCAAACTACCACCAGAGAGAGATAGAACCAAACTACCACCAGAGAGAGTTAGAACCAAACTACTACCAGGATGAGGCCAGAGAGAGAGACGTTTTTTTTTAATGATCAATGTCGACATTGATTATTCAAACACAGAGAGAGTCAGAGAGACAGAGAGAGGGAGAGAGACAGACAGAGAGAGAGAGACGGACAGAGGGAGGGAGAGAGACAGAGAGGGAGAGAGACAGAGAGAGGGAGAGAGACAGAGAGAGGGAGAGAGACAGAGAGACAGAGGGCGAGAGACAGAGGGAGAGAGACAGAGAGACGGAAGTAGAGAGAGGGAGACTAGAGGGACAGAGACGGAGAGGTGTGACCTGGCTGTCTGGTGTGGACAGACTCTGGATAGTTTGTACAGATGAGGGGAAAGGCATCGGGAAAGCGGATGCAGGAAATCCCAGCCCAGCGGCAGCAGCTGCCTAACCCTCACCCTGTTTCCATGTGAAAATAGACAGGAGAGTCATGCAGGGAGCAGCATATGGAACAAAGTGGCCCTGGAACCGTACTTTGAGATACATCACAGCCAAACACAACAGCCTCAGCCTCAAAACACAACCCGCTTAACGTCACAACACAACCTGCTTAAAGTCACAACACAACCCGCTCATGGTTACCCATCATGCCCTTGGGGACTGTGATGTGATTCACTTACAGGTCCTTACAACTGTCACTTCTGGCACAGCGGCCGTTCTCACACAGAAGTCCACACACACACACACACACACACACACACACACACACACACACACACACACACACACACACACACACACACACACACACACACACACACACACACACACACACACACACACACACCTTCCTCCCCACCTCTTCCTGGATCGCCCCCTGACCAGTGTTGCCTTGGTTACATGCTTTGCCGAGACCCCGAGGCCCAGAGTCTGAGCCGGTCTGGATGGGGGCATGCTGGGGTCAGGGTGGCGAGAACTTCCATCAGAACAGCAAATCGCTAACGAACCCCCGGGTCCACAACTAGCCTCCCGTGTAGTCCAGTGAAACCCTTCTGCAGACCGCCGCGTTAGGGCCGACCGCCGCGTTAGGGCCGACCGCCGCGTTAGGGCCGACCGCCGCGTTAGGGCCGACCGCCGCGTTAGGGCCGACCGCCGCGTTAGGGCCGACCGCCGCGTTAGGGCCGACCGCCGCGTTAGGGCCGACCGCCGCGTTAGGGCCGACCGCCGCGTTAGGGCCGACCGCCGCGTTAGGGCCGACCGCCGCGTTAGGGCCGACCGCCGCGTTAGGGCCGACCGCCGCGTTAGGGCCGACCGCCGCGTTAGGGCCGACCGCCGCGTTAGGGCCGACCGCCGCGTTAGGGCCGACCGCCGCGTTAGGGCCGACCGCTGCCTAGCGTGGCTCCAGAGGGCCGACCTATCGGAGCTCACCTTGGTCAGGTAGTAGACGGACTGCTGGAAGGTGAACATGATGACCTCCTCCAGGACCGTCATGGCCTCCTCGCAGGCTGCCCGCGTGGCCGCCAGCTCCGCCCCGTAGCCTGGGGGTGCAGCGGGGGGCGGCGTTAAGGGAGACGTCTGACACCAGCTCAGCTACTTAATAATCAAGTATTCCTTTCTTTTATTCTAATCCTCAAGTATTTCTCCCGCCCCGTACCCTGGTCCTCTGGGGGCCCCTGGTCCTCTGTGGGCCCCTGGTCCTCTGGGGGCCCCTGGTCCTCCCGGCCCGGCCTGCGGGGGGGCAGCAGCCCGGGGACCTGCCGCTGGATGAAGTGCAGCAGCTCGATGGCGTTGGCCATCCAGAGCAGCAGGGGCCCCAGCCCGGGGCCCAGCTGCTCCATGCTCAGCAGCCCGGCCCCCGCCTCTACCTCCGCCCCGTCCCAGGGGCCCCTGGGGGGGGACACAGCCTCAGCAACACGGCACTCAGACCCCCACGGTGTATTGGGGCTTGGGGTTATTAAAGTCTGTTCACAGTCGTCATGGCTACAGAGAGAGGGGGTGGTCACCATTTAGGAAGGTGGAGGACGAATAGAAAGGTGGAGGAAGGTGGAGGACAGTGGAGGACCAATAGGAAGGTGGAGGACAGTGGAGGACGAATAGGAAGGTGGAGGACGAATAGGAAGGTGGAGGACAGTGGAGGACGAATAGGAAGGTGGAGGACGAATAGGAAGGTGGAGGACAGTGGAGGACCAATAGGAAGGTGGAGGAAGGTGGAGGACAGTGGAGGACCAATAGGAAGGTGGAGGAAGGTGGAGGACAGTGGAGGACCAATAGGAAGGTGGAGGAAGGTGGAGGACAGTGGAGGACCAATAGGAAGGTGGAGGACGAATAGGAAGGTGGAGGACGAATAGGAAGGTGGAGGACGAATAGGAAGGTGGAGGAAGGTGGAGGACAGTGGAGGACCAATAGGAAGGTGGAGGAAGGTGGAGGACGATTAGGGAGGTGGAGGACAGTGGAGGACCAATAGGAAGGTGGAGGACAGTGGAGGACGAATAGGAAGGTGGAGGACAGTGGAGGACGAATAGGGAGGTGGAGGACAGTGGAGGACAGTGGAGGACCAATAGGAAGGTGGAGGACAGTGGAGGACCAATAGGAAGGTGGAGGAAGGTGGAGGACCAATAGGAAGGTGGAGGAAGGTGGAGGACAGTGGAGGACCAATAGGAAGGTGGAGGAAGGTGGAGGACAGTGGAGGACCAATAGGAAGGTGGAGGACAGTGGAGGACCAATAGGAAGGTGGAGGAAGGTGGAGGACAGTGGAGGACCAATAGGAAGGTGGAGGAAGGTGGAGGACAGTGGAGGACCAATAGGAAGGTGGAGGACAGTGGAGGACCAATAGGAAGGTGGAGGACAGTGGAGGACGATTAGGGAGGTGGAGGACAGTGGAGGACGATTAGGGAGGTGGAGGACAGTGGAGGAAGCTGGAGGAAGGTTTATGAAGATGTATGAGGGTAGAGGAAGGTGGCAGAAGGTTTATGGGATGTTCCAGGTAAAATGATTATCCAAACAGCAACACTTAGTTAGGTTCAGTATTACTCTGTCCAGGTATTAGTTAAATGGATAAAGTGTGATTCATGCTGTGGTTCACTTTGTTACCACGAGTTAGGGTTAGGGTTAGCACAGTACAGTTACATGTTCACGGAGTTAGGAGATAATCCGTTAGCCCGGGCCCTGATTTGTTTGGGGAACTATTTGGGGTCAAAGCAGAGAGGTAAAAAGGCTGACGTGTACATTCAGAAGAAAGCCTGTCACTGAAACAACTTTAGAGTTCAACAGAGGACTGCTGCCTTCATTCTACTGAACCAGAATGACTGATTGTGACTTCTGAAAGTGTTATATTGTCATGTAAGCAATGAAAAAAGTGCAGCAGTAGCAAAACAGATTAGAACCGTTAAGTGAAGACAGACCGTCCAGCTAAAATCTGACACACACACACACACACACACATATACACACACACACACAGACAGAGACAGAGAGAGAGACAGAGATTACTCACGTGTCTGGTTGCGTGGCTGCAAGCTCCTTCGTCTTCTCCTGGGACGGGGGAAATAGAAAAGAAACCCTTTTAACTTTGCTTAACCTTAACAGTTTTGAGGATCATCTCTTTATCCCGCTTCTGATCGCCTCTTCCCTCCCCGCTCCGAGTGTGGAACATGATGCCGCCCCATTTCGGAGGTTTCCGATCCCCCACACTTGCGGAGTAAAGACAGGAATACGGTCTTCCGGACTCACCCACATCACCAGCTGGATCTGGCAGGCGATCCGCAGCAGAAGCCTCCGGAAGTGGGCGGGCTGGAAGCTGGCGGCCGCGTGCTGGATGCACAGGCTCAGCAGGAAGGCCGGGGTCAGCTTGGGCTCGGGGCCGCCGGGGTCCACCAGGGCCAGGACCTCCTGCAAGACCCGGTCCTCCTGCCCCAGGTCGTAGACCAGCGAGGCCACCGAGCCGTCCGGGTCCCGCCAGCAGGGGGGCCTCCGGGGGGGCGTCCGGCCGGCCCCCTGGGCGAAGGAGGAGCCGCAGGAGAGGCAGGAGGACACCGGCCGCCCCGCCTCCTCCGGGCGGAGCCGGGCCATCCAGGCCGGGGTCCGGGCGTCGCCGGCCGGGCGGGTGGGGTCCTTGAACATGAAGAGATAGTGTCCCCCCAGCCCCACCAGGTCCCCCGGGGCCAGCGCCACCTCCCCCCCCAGCGGGGCGCCGTTCCGGGTGACGGCCGCGCCGTGGAGGGGCCTGAGCAGGGTCAGGGTCTGGGAGGCCCCCCCCGCCGGCTCCAGGCGGCGCACGCAGCAGTGCTGGGGGGCAACGTCGGGGGCGGAGAGCACGATGTCCACCTGCTGCCGCTCCTCGTCCTCCGCGCTGAGCGGCTCCACGGAGCGGCCGAACACCGTGGAGCCCCCGCTCAGCAGGTACACCACGAAGTCCTGGGGGGGGGTTAGGGTTAGGGTTAGGATCACGCGCCAGGTCCTGCCCACGCCCCCCCCCCCCCCCCCCCCCGACATTAAGAGGTGGACTGATCGATGCCCCTCATGTGGACGGCCCACGACCCAGATCATTGATATTGTAAATGGGTTGGCAGCGTCAGCGTATCTTATACGAGGTTAGGGTTAGTGGTGTAACTTATACGAGGTATGGTTCAGTAGACTCAGGTCAGGGTTAGGGTTAGTGGTGTAACTTATACGAGGTATGGTTCAGTAGACTCAGGTCAGGGTTAGGGTTAGTGGTGTATCTTATACGAGGTATGGTTCAGTAGACTCAGGTCAGGGTTAGGGTTAGTGGTGTATCTTATACGAGGTATGGTTCAGTAGACTCAGGTCAGGGTTAGGGTTAGTGGTGTATCTTATACGAGGTATGGTTCAGTAGACTCAGGTCAGGGTTAGGGTTAGTGGTGTATCTACATCTGTAGATAAATACTGAGGAACGAATGAAAGAGAAACCCAAACACAAATGAAACACTGACCACCATGACTTTATGGAGTGAAGAATTTGTAGAAATAAAAAAACGGGAGGTTTAATTTCAACCAAAAAGCCTTGAAACCTTAACAGAGAAACAATCTGTTTTTATGTTTTCAGAATTAACTGGGCCGACAGAAGTGTAAAAACACAGTTTCACTCTTTTTTTATAACGTTTAGATTCCAGACTGAAATAATTCCACATCTCGTTGACATTCCCCATAAACATAAGTCTGTTGCTTCCAGAGCAGGAACCCTAAGCCTATTCCTAACCTCCTCTTCCTCAGAATGAAGTCATTAACAAGGAGCCAACTCATGAAATGGGATTATTAAAGAAACTAAATCCTTATTTTGTATGTACGTGACAATTTATAAAACGTCATTTCTGCAGCTTCGTATGTTGATTACAGACAGCTGAATTGCTTGTCATACATTTGTTGATGACTTGTTTATGAGGGATACTCACCAATACTTCCCTGGCAGTGTGTTACTTTATAGTACCAATAAAGAGCGCTTGTTTAACACATTATCTTCTAAGAATAGAATCAACGTCAGGCTTATCAACCTTTGAAAGGAGAGGAGTCACATTGTGATAGGAAACCATCCTCTGTCAATCATTCATCAAGTCACGATCAAAGACAACAGAAAAATAATCCCCCTTGACCATGATGTCGTTAGTCTGGGATTTGTCACAAAGCGTGTATTAAGAAGCATTTTCTTAGGAGCCGGCGACTCTAGGAGCCTCAAGGCAGTTTAAGGATGTTTTGTCTGATTCTAAATCACTTCAGTACGTAAACAACTCAACATTGTCCATTAAATTAGAAGGAATTAAATATGATATAGTATTATCAGGTTGAAGTATTTACAGTTCATATTTACAGTAATGCAACAAGTATTCTTTCTTTCTATTCTTCCTTTGTGGGGAAGAGATGCCTTGCTTCCCAGTAACGGTTCATAGTTCTCTATTTGGTTTTTCTCTCGTTAAGAGAGTTCGGGGGGGGGATCTTTTTCGGTCCTCTCTTGATCTCTCAGGATCGATTCTGGCTTGAGTAACTCGATAACTTTGGAGGTGGGCCGTGTGGTACCAATGTGTTGGCCCAGCAGTCAACCTTCTCCGAGTGGTCCTGGGGTTCATGAGTGGACCCTTAGCGAGCCGGTCGCTCCAACCAATGACGGACTGGAATGATGCATCTGAACCAATGCGATTGGCTGCTGGCTCACCTGCTTGTGGCTGTAGCCCTGGAGAAGCAGGAAGTAGGGGAAGTCGAAGGGCGGGTGGACGGAGAACTGGGTGGAGCAGTCGTCGCTGCTCTCCGTCTCCTCCTTCTCCACCCCCAGCCGGCGCTGCACCTCCTTGTCTGCCTCCGCCTCGGGGTCCTCGCTGAGGGGGGTCTGTGGGGCCCGGCCCCCCGAGAGCAGGTCCATCTCGCTCAGGCTCCTCCAGAGGCCCGGGTCAGCGGCCCCGCCGCCCTCCAGGAACAGGGAGGTGACCCGGGCCCGACCCCGCTGCGTCAGCCGGCGGGCCTGGGCGTTGAGGCCTGGGGGGGGCAGACAGACAGCAAACAGTCAACACCCAGAGGACGACCAGGGGGGGTTAGGGTTAGGGTTAGGGTAACCCTAACCCTGGGCGTTGAGGCCTGGGGGGGGCAGACAGACAGCAGAGAGTCAACACCCAGAGGACGACCTGGGAACATGAAGACCCTCCTGATCCGCTCCCTCTCCCTGGGGGGGGCGGGGCGGACCAGGTCCCCAGACCGTGGACCTCTGACTCCCTGGGGGGGGCGGGGCGGACCTGGTCCCCAGGCCGTGGACCTCTGACTCCCTGGGGGGGGCAGGGTGGACCTGGTCCCCAGACCGTGGACCTCTGACTCCCTGGGGGGGGGCTCACCCTGCTATCAGCCACAGGAGAGCCGCTTCCTCCTGCCTGTTCACCCCCACCCCCACCCCCCACCTCCACCCCCATCTCCTTCCTCCAGAGGAAGGAGAGGAAGGGAGGGAGACGAGGGAGGGGAGTGAGACGAGGGAGGGGAGGAGAGGAAGGAGAGGGCGGGAGCGGGGGTCTGCCTGGGCCCCCCCCCCCCAGCGTAAACACCATTCAGCCGTTTGTTTCCATAGCCGCTGGAATGTGGAGCACATCACCCGACACGTCACTCCGACACATCACCCTGCTCACCCAGAGCCGTCACCCTGCTCACCCAGAGCCGTCACCCTGCACCCCCTGAGCCGACAGCCTGCACCCCCTGAGCCCCCACACCCCCCACCCTAAGAGGGTTAGAGGGCCCAGCGCCTCTACAATAAAGATAAGGGGGGGGGGACCCCCCTTAACAGCTTTTGTTAAGCCTTAACCCTCCTTCCCCCCCCCTCCCCTGTCTGTTGATAAGACAGACAATGAGCCCCCGATGCCCCCCTCCCAGAGGACCAGGGGGACAACAGCTATATAACCCGCCCCGGCTCATTTAAGTCCAATCAGGGGCTCCCTGCCCTGATTGGTTCAGTTGAGCCATCAAGCCTGTCAATCACGAGTGTGTAAAAGCAACAGGACTGGAGACTTAGAGAGGGAGGGACCAAAGTCACCAAAGCTCCCTATTGGATGGACTCTCCATGAGAGGCTGACAGCAGTCAGTGTTTAATGGGTCGGGATCAGGGTCCGGGGGGTCAGGGGTCAGGGGGGGTCGGGGTCAGAGCGGGTACCTGCGGTGACGGTGTCCGTGTCCTGCGCCCGCTGCTCCTCCACGCTGCCCCTCCTCTGGATCTCGAAGCGGCGGGAGAATCCGTCCTTGGGCTTCCAGAGGGACTGCAGCACCAGGGGGCGCTCCTGGTCGCCCACCACCCGGAAACACTCCCTCCTCCACTGGTGGTCCGCCCCCGTCTGGCCAATCACGTCGCACAGCAGGTAGTGGCTGGGGTCCTCCTTCTCCAGACAGTACCTGTAGACCCAGAGGAGGAGGAGGAGGAAGAGGAAGAGGAGGGGGAGGAGGAGGCATCAGAGGAGCAGGGGACAGAGGAGGAGGAGGAGCAGGAGGAAGAGGAAGAAGAAGAGGAAGAGGAGACAGAGGAGGAGGAGGAGGAAGAGGAAGAAGAAGAGGAAGAAGAAGAGGAAGAAGAAGAGGAAGAGGAGGAGGAGACGGAGGAGGAGGAGGAGGAAGAGGAGGAGGAAGAGGAAGAAGAAGAGGAGGAGGAAGAGGAGGAGGAGGAGGAGGGGGAAGAGGAGGAGGAAGAGGAAGTAGAGACAGAGGAGGAGGAGGAGGAGGAGACAGAGGAGGGAGGAGAGAGGAGGAGGAGGAGGAAGAGCAGGAGGAAGAGGAAGAAGAGGAGGAGACAGAGGAGGAGGAGGAGGAGGAGGAAGAGGAAGAAGAAGAGGAAGAAGAAGAGGAAGAGGAGACAGAGGAGGAGGAGGAGGAGGAGGAGGAGGAGGAAGAGGACGAAGAGGAGGAGGAGACAGAGGAGGAGGAGGAGGAGGAGGAGGAGGAGGAGGAGGAGGGGGAAGAGGAGGAGGAAGAGGAAGTAGAGACAGAGGAGGAGGAGGAGGAGACAGAGGAGGGAGGAGAGAGGAGGAGGAGGAAGAGCAGGAGGAAGAGGAAGAAGAGGAGGAGACAGAGGAGGAGGAAGAGGAAGAGGAAGAGGAGACAGAGGAGGAGGAGGAAGAGGAGGAAGAGGACGAAGAGGAAGAGGAGGAGGAGACAGAGGAGGAGGAGGAAGAGGAGGAGGAAGAGGAAGAAGAAGAGGAGGAGGAAGAGGAGGAGGAGACAGAGGAGGAGGAGACAGAGGAGGAGGAGGAGACAGAGGAGGAGGAGACAGAGGAGGAGGAGACAGAGGAGGAGGAGGAGACAGAGGAGGGAGAAGAGAGGAGGAGGAGGAAGAGGAGACAGAGGAGGGGGAGGAGGAGGAGGAGGAGGAGGAGGAGGAGGAGAGGAGGAGGAGAGAGGAGACAGAGGAGGAGGAGGAAGAGGAGACAGAGGAGGAGGAGGAGGAGAGGGAGGAGGAGGAGAGGGAGGAGGAGGAGGAGACAGAGGAAGAGGAGGAGGAGGAGGAGGAGGAGACAGAGGATGAGGAGGAGAAGGAGGAGGAGACAGAGGAGGAGGAGGAGACAGAGGAGGAGGAGGAGGAGGAGGAGGAGGAGGAGGAGGAGACATCAGAAGGAGACATGATGAGGAGACATTCCCAGCGTGGATTGAGGACGGATGGGCTGAACCTTTGTTGAGAGAAATGGGAATCCAGAAAGTTGATCCATGAACAGACCACTGTCCAGAACGCTCACCTCTCCAGAGCCTCCTTCACCAGCTCTTTGGCGCTGGAGTGCACGGTGGCCAGCACGCTCTTGTAGTGCGTCCCCTGGCAGATGTCACTGCCGAAGACCTTCAGGATGCCTGGGGCAGACATCTGACTGGACAGTTCCGCCGGGTCGTCCTGGGCCAGCCCCTCCCCCGCCGCAGCCCTCCGCCCCGCGGCCCTTGGTCCGTCCCCCGGGCTGGGACTCCGGGTGAATACGGTGGACAGACGGTTGTTGTGCCGCCGTATCTTACTCTTGGCCGGCTGCCTGACGCCCGCTCCCTCGGCGGAGCGCACCGTGACGTCCGAGTGGTTGGACCTGAGGGAGGGGAAACATCAGGAGGAATTCAGGCAATCGGACTTAATAGCCACACAAGAAGTAACAGCATGAAACGCCATAGAAACGGAGGCGTTACAAACCGTAGCGTCGGATCAAAGAGTCCGTGTTGAATAAAGAGCTTATTGATGTTTAGCGGTGCCTTACTGTAAAGAACCATTGCTTGGTTTCCTCCCCAGTTTGGCCAGCTTCCTCTTCGGAGAGCCGATCAACAAGCCCACCGGGAAGTTCAGGGCTTGTTTGGATAAGTAACTGCTCCTCTCCTCCGAGATCATGGTGCCTGTGGTTCACTACCAGACTGAAGTAGAAGGTCGAGGTGCTCAGGAGCGCTCCATGCTCCAGCCCAGTCCTCCGTTAGGATGAGGGAACCTCCCGGTTCTGCCGGTAGGGTTCAACCTCCTGACGACGACCGTAGCGCTGCACTTGTCGTTGAGTTGCACGGTGAGTTGTTGTTGATGTCCATGTCCGCCAAAGAACCTTTCGTTGGTATCCGTCACACAGTCGCCGAATACAGAAGGAAAAGTTGCGTTAAATGTTTTAAATAGTTAAAATAAATCCACTATATTATTGTGGTCAAAAGCAATCCATGGAACGCAAAATTGAGGTGAAGGTCCACAACAGGAACACTGAAATCTGCAAATGAGACACCGACACGAAGCACCCTCCTCACGCCGCGTCCCGGTACCGTCAGCCGCCCCTACAGTCCTCGTCCGCTGGTCCGTTAGCGGAGAGACACTGAGCTCGCCTCCCTGACGTCCTCCGCGGCCGAGTAGGCCTACATAAAAAGTGAGGAGCAAGAGTTCTGCCCCCTGCTACTACCGCTCTGACGTCTCCGGGCACATGGGGCGATGATTTACGGCTGGAACGTGATTCTCCAATAGGGCGTTATTGATGAGAGGCGGGACTTACAGTTAGAAGGGGGGAGGGAGGGGGGGGGGAAGAGAGAGAGAGAGAGAGAGAGAGAGAGAGAGAGAGAGAGAGAGAGAGAGAGAGAGAGAGAGAGAGAGAGAGAGAGAGAGAGAGAGAGAGAGAGAGAGAGAGAGAGAGAGAGAGAGAGAGAGAGAGAGAGAGAGAGAGAGAGAGAGAGAGAGAGAGAGAGAGAGAGAGAGAGAGAGAGAGAGAGAGAGAGAGAGAGAGAGAGAGAGAGAGAGAGAGAGAGAGAGAGAGAGAGAGAGAGAGAGAGAGAGAGAGAGAGAGAGAGAGAGAGAGAGAGAGAGACTTTCAATAAAGGGATATCCATTTGTGTTGTAACATGTTTCTGATATTGCTGTTTTAAATTATACATCAAGTTGCATATGTATATCATTTTTGTTGCTCTTTCTGTCGTATTTTAATTATTCTCTTTTCTTGGACTGTTCACCGACGCAGAAAGCTCATAGGAAGGAAGAAACCTGAAATGGCCTGGCGGTAGACCGGGATAACGCTTCCATTCAAGATCATCTCTCAGCCTACTCGGCTGTGAAACGACTTAGATTGCATATAAATAGCCCTAACCCTAACCCGATAGATGGGTTAGATGTGGAATATATATGTGGAAGTTTTCGAAAGAACGGCCAATTTACGCAACAAGCTTTTGTTTGAAAGTATTAGTTATGTTAGTTCAACTTGTACCACGCACGTCACATGACGCCTCCACGAACGGCATGAAACGTCATCAATCCTACTTTCTCGCTATTTTAGCCAAACATGGAAGAACGACGCAACCTGGTGGTCGAATCTCTCCATGCAATGAAGACGTACTCGTTACCATGTGGAGAACATGGGAAAAGCAGCATAGTTTTATTATTATATAACCCCATATTATATTTATATTTATATTTTATATATATATATATATATATATATATATATATATATATATATATATATATATATATATATAGGTCATAACCCTAACCTCTCCCTTCCCCTTGCCCTAACTCTAACCTTAAAGGCCGTATTGCAGACGTTTTTTCCAACGAATTTATGCAATTTGCTTGTTGATATTTGAGATTTAAACTGTTATTTATTCTATTGAATGTTATTAGGTAGGCCTATCACAAAACGGAAGTTATACGAAAAAGTAGGTACTATTTTAGCGGTTTGCTATTGAATCTCATTTCCCCCAGAGTGCATTGCATGAAGTCAAGTTGGGGAGACACGGACCAAAGCCGCATTGAGACCCTTGAGAGTAGAGACTAGTAAGAGAGTGTTCAGCAGATTTCACATAGATGAATGCATAGATATTATATATATAGTTAGTATATGCTACACGTGAACCTCCTAAGATTGCGCAATTTGATTGGTTCGCTATCTTGGGATATTGGGCAATATGCCATGATTGACATCTGAAACTCGATATTATTTTCATCGCAAAATGTCAGCTGATTACAACAAATAAACCTTCAGTCTCGGGGGCTATTCCACACTATTCACTTTGCCTTCGGCGAATAATTGTTGACTAATAGCCAGATAGATAAATAGCCTAGTCAAGTCTTTATTAATAGCCTACCAAACTACACGTCGGGAATTCATTTAGGTGATTCGGTTCACACAGTAGCCTATAGCCTTAAAGAACACACAGAACAAGGGAGACAACAAGCCTGACTGGACATACACAAAGTACATCACATTAAAACTAGACCCATGATTGATTGATTGATTGATTGATAGATAGATAGATAGATAGATAGATAGATAGATAGATAGATAGATAGATAGATAGATAGATAGATAGATAGATAGATAGATAGATAGATAGACAGATAGACAGAGAGAAAGATAATTAAATATGTTCTATTATTTGCCTTGCGGAGCCAGCCAATCCTGTGCGCGTATGCAAATTAGCCATGTGCGCCTAACACAAGAAAGACGTAGGCTAATGTTGAGAAGTCATACTAAAAACGGATGGCAAGCGAAAGTCGAACCAGACTGTATCAATCAAATACTTTGGGTCCATTCTAACTTATGTTAAGAGGCTAGTCTTTAAATCTTTGCAGTGACTGAATGTTGATGATAAAACGGATTGTTTTGCATAAGATGAGTGTGTGTGCGTGTTTCCTAACCCTCGGCTTCGGCATACTGCATGGTTATGAAGGCCTTGTGGTTAGTTGTGGTTAGGGTGCACTCACACTAGGCCATTTGGCCGTGGCCGTGGCCGTTTTCACACCTAACCGTGCTCAAATCTGCCAGTGTGAGTGTGGCCAGTCAGGCCAGGCCAGGGCCCCGTTTCCCGAAAGCATCTTTAGCCTAAGTGGATCGCAGAGTGGGTCGTAAGAGTATCGTACAGTTTTCACACCGTATCCCGAAAGCATCTTTGGCAACAAACGTCTTAAAAACACTCACGAGTCACGAGTAGCTAACGAGTGCTCCAGGGTACTCGTAGGACGCTAGGAGCCTCGTTAGCCTACTATAGCCTCAGTGGCGTAGCTAGCGGACATTCCTAGTATTGGATGCGTTTTATTATAACACATTGGTAATGGTGTATCACGTGCGTCTGAGCCTAATGTGGGCCATTATGTTCTTAGTTTGAGAGAGACAGTCCAGGAAATGTTTGAGCAGGCAGGGCACTTAAAATGTGTGAGAGAAAGTGGGGGGGATTTGTGCAGACTGACATAGGCTACTCATAAAACGTAGCATAAAATAATGTAAAAAAAAATAAAAAATAAATAAATTCTAAAAAAAAATATTATATATTTTTATAAAAAACAAGCAAAGGAGCAGGCAAAAGGCTGGGATATGGTGGGGATTGGTCACGTTGACGGGAATGTTTAGTGACATGTGGGAGGGTGGAGGGGGTTAAAAAAAAGTCTCAATCACCCTTCGACGCGCATGAAAACCAGCCGTGTAGTTATGAGGGAGGCCGTCCTCACACCGATCTTCCTCGTCGTCATCGTCCTCAATGTCCTCCGGTTCAACCAAAGCTACCCCAGCCTTAGCTGCAATGTTGTGCAACATAGCTGTCACACATATCACAGCGCATGACTTGGCCGGCGAAAACTGGAGCCCTCCGCTGGACTTGTGAAGGCATCTAAAGCGCAACTTCCACCTCCCGATCGTGCGCTCAGGATTAGGACTGCTATATATGTCGGCCTAGGCTTAATCAATTGTGTTTTAATATCTTTAGCATTCATATTATTGCAATCTATTCTTTTCGTATGCTACTCTGCGGTTGGCCTTGATGGGGAGATATTTTAACCCTTTTTAACCCCATTTTCCTCCGACATTCCTGCGTCTCCCCCTGCGTCATAGCCCGTTTTCTTTCAATATTCATTCGGTATCTCACTATGGGACACGCCCCTCGCGCTGTCCCCCAGAAGCAATTTTACACTACGCCAGTCGTGACTGGCCAACAGACGTGACGTCTGCCTGCAGAGGAGGGGCTCCCTCCTACTACATAAGCCCCGTCGTCACGTCATCTCTTCAGTCTTTAACCTCTTCTCGCTCCTAGAAGCACCTCGCAGACAGAAGTCGTAGACGGACTAGCACACTGTCCACCGAGCTAACCCCTCGGTCACCGAACGCTAGCCTATCGCTACCTCTGACCTCTGTGAGACTGAAGAAGTAAGCTAGTCTGTCACCAAACAGTAGCCTCTGCTAGTATCCATACTAGCTGCTAGCATCTACACTAGCTACACCCGTGTCCCGGCTGACCTGTCACCAAACAGCAGCCGGCATAAACGGAAGGCGAGAACATGCAGTCAGAGGTTGAACCTACCCTAACCGAGGGCTCGGGGAAGCCTCCGACAAAGTTCTGCGCGTGCGGGAACAAAATGTCGGGAGCGGATAGCCACACCGCCTGCATTCGCTGCCTTGGGCTGGAACATGCCAAGGCTGCCCTTGCATTCCCGCCTACCTGCGAGCATTGCGCACGGTTTTCAAATAAAACCCGCAGACGCCGGCTGACTAAGCAGGCGAAGCTCAGCACAGATGATCCGGTAATGGGGGTAACCGACCCGCCACTACCGGAGCTAGCGGGAGGTTCCCGGGGGCTCTCCGCCCCACTGGGAACCAGCTGGGGATCGGAGGTGGACCTCACCGACGCTTCCCAGCCGCTGGAGTTGACTCAGCCCGACGCTTTCGAGGCTAGCCTGCTGGAAGGGCCAGACGAAGCCGAGGGCGATCACTCCGAGTCGGGGGGGGAATCCATTAGCCTGGGCTCTGACGAGGACGAGGATGATGATTCCTTTTCCCCCCGCACCGCGTCGCCTATGGTGGTGGGCGGTGCGTGCACCCCCTCCCCGAGCATGGACCTACACGAGGCCTGCAAGAGGGCGGCTGCGCGGCTAAACATCGAGTGGCCGGAGGCCCCGGTGGAGACCGCCACATCTCGCTACGAGGGCAAGCGACTCCCGAAGGCGAAGGCTTCAACCAGCCTGCTACTTCCGGCGAAGTAGCAGGCTACTTGATGTCATGCTGAAACGCTGGGAGGAAAAAAAGAGGGAGGGTGAGGCGCTGCGACTGTGTCTTCCCAGAAGAGCGCCTTTCCCCGCCAACGCACCCGGCCAGGTGTTCACCCAGCCCCGCGCTCCTCCGCCGGCTTACCGCGGCCAGAAGCGTCAGCCCCACCCAACCCACGGGGCCGGCCGGGGCCAGAACAAGCCGCCGGAGCACAGTGGCGCGTGGGCGAGGAAGCCACCCGCGCCCGGGGTGGCGCCAGGTGGCCGTGCAGCCCCTTCGGCTACTCAGGGGGCCGGGAAGAAACGGCGCGCTACCTGAGGCGCTGCGACCAGGGGGGTGCGGCAGGCCCGGCCAGACGCCGTCGCCGTCCCCCCTAGGTGTTCTGTTCCAAACCCGGTTCCAAGAAGGGTTACAGAGGGCATGTTCCAAGCCCTGCAAAAGGCGTGCAGAAGGCCATACAGCCTTCACAGTTCACGACGCGAAGGAGAGAAGGGTCGGACCTGCAGAGAGCTCGGTGGAGCCGCAGCAGTGTCTCGCAGACACATGCATGTGTACAAGCACACACCAGTGCCCAACATCACACATGTGTCCCCCTTCCCCAAATCATTATTCATTAAAAATGTTTGCCAGCGCGCATCCAGGCTCCGAGCCGAGGGCGCAGCTGCTTGTGAAAACAAAAAAAAAAAATGAAAAAAATGATAAACATAAAAAAGGAACAGAACGTAATAAGACGGTGCCTGGTGGGCGTGCGCTTCGGTGCGCAACCCACCACGCCCGTTCGGGCCGGCACGACAGCGGAACCAGCGACGCTGGGACCGCTGGCTGGCCGGGCTCAACAGTGGCGGGCATGTGGTGCGTCGGATTGGGTTATAAAAACTGTAACCGCCGGCTGCAGGCTCCAATTTGCGTCCACTCCTCCCCGTTTCAACGGGATACTGCAGTCGCAGGCCCGTGGAGAGAATGCTCAGGTTCTACAGGAGGAAATCACCTCTCTAAGAAACAAAAGGGCAATTCAGGTAGTGCCACCGGAGAAAAACCAAAGGGGTTTTTACTCGAGGTACTTTCTGGTCCCGAAGAAGGGAGGGGGCCTCCGGCCGATATTAGATTTACGCGCTCTGAACAGATACATGAGACAGTACAGTTTCAGGATGCTGACACACGCCGCTCTCATACGCTTCGTGCGCCCGGGAGGCTGGTTCACAAGCATAGATCTGAGGGACGCTTATTTCCATATCGCCATTTATCCCCCTCACAGGAAATATCTCACGTTCGCCTTCCAGGGCGTAACGTACGAGTATTTGGTTCTCCTGTTCGGCCTTTCGTTAAGTCCACGGGTGTTTGTGAAATGCAAGGAGGCTGCCATCGCGCCCCTCAGGTTGAAGGGAATGCGTTTGGTAACATACATAGACGACTGGCTTCTAGCCACACAGTCGCCCCAGGAGGCTCAGGTGCAGACCAGCGTGCTCATATCGCACCTAGTGTCCCTGGGTTTCACAATAAACGTGAAAAAGAGTGTTTTGGTCCCTACTCAAAGCATAACGTTCATAGGCTTGTGCCTCGATTCAGTGACGTTCAAAGCACGTCTATCCGCGGAGAGAGTGGAAGCCTTTCAGGCTTGTCTGGCACTTTTTCGCAGGGGGACGATGTTGAAGTTCAGAACGTGCCTCAGACTATTGGGTCTGATGGCGTCGGCGCTGGTAGTAGTCCCACTTGGCCGCCTCCATATGAGGCCGGTTCAGCAATGGGTTGCATCACTCAGACTGAACCCGACGTGCCATGGCCATCGCCGGGTTTTGATCTCCATGGCGTGCGTCTCGGCGCTGCGCCCTTGGGGACGCGCGTACTTTCTGACTACAGGCGTTACCATGGGAACTGTCCTGGCGAGGAAGGTCCTTTCAACGGATGCCTCTCGGGCGGGCTGGGGAGCCGTATACGAGGGCAGATCAGTAAATGGCACTTGGAGCTCACATATGCAGTTTGTTCACATAAACTGCCTGGAACTTCAGGCGGTGTCACTGGCGCTGAAACATTTTCTTCCCTTTCTGAGAGGGCAACATGTTCTAGTCAGGACGGACAACACCACGGTGGTGGCGTATATAAACCGTCAGGGGGGGCTGCGCTCCCCTCAAATGCACACGTTGGCACACAGACTGACCATTTGGGGCAACGCCCACCTGTTGTCGCTGAGAGCAACACACGTGCCGGGCGCGCGGAACTGGGGAGCAGATTTAATGTCCAGGGGCGACCCTCGCTACAAGGACTGGAAACTCCACGTCGTGGTCGTGAACCAGATATGGGAGAAATACGGTCGAGCAGAGGTCGATCTCTTTGCATCAGAGGAGAACACTCAGTGCCCTCTGTTCTATTCCCTAACCGGTCGGAGCACCCCAATGGGGCTGGATGCTTTGGCATACGAGTGGCCGCGCGTCCTCCTGTACGCTTTCCCCCCATTAGAACTGATCATTCCTACTCTCGCCAGGGTGCGAGAGAAGGGTCATGCGCTGATCCTTATAGCCCCCCGTTGGCCGGGGAAATATTGGTTGGCGGAAATAGTCCAGTTGCTGTGCGGCCAGCCTTGGCCTCTGCCTTTACGAAGGGACCTCCTGACGCAAGCGCATGGGGAAATCTTCCATCCTCATCCGGAGCGCATGGCTCTATGGGCCTGGCCCGTGAAAGGATGAACCTAACGATGGCTGGACTCCCATTGAATGTCATTACGACTATCCAGGGCGCCAGGGCTTCCTCCACGCGTAGCGCATATGAAGGGAAATGGCGTGCGTTCGAGGATTGGTGCGCGAAAGCTGGGGAAATAGCTTTCCAGAGTCCCGTGCCTGTTATTCTGACATTTCTACAGGATTTGCTGGATAAAGGCCGGGCTTTCTCCACTGTCAAAGTGTACTTATCTTATATAAGTAGCAGTGTAGCTATATCGGCTTGTCACATAGGTTTTGGGGACAAATCGGCAGGTCAGCACCCTATCGTTTGCCGGTTTATGAAAGGTGCACGCCGTCTTCGGCCGGTGTTGCGGAGCTTGGCTGCTCCTTGGGATTTATCTACGGTGCTTGATGCACTGTCACGCCCACCGTTTGAGCCCTTACAACAGGTAGAGCTTAAGACGCTCTCGTTTAAGACGGTTTTGTTGCTCGCGTTGGCCTCGGCTAAACGCACTAGTGACATCCATGCGCTGTCGGTTAGCCCGACGTGTATGCAGTTTTTGCGGGGGAACACAAAGGTTCTATTAAAGCCGAACCCTGCGTTTGTTCCCAAGGTATTCGACTCTGCGTTGTCATACCGCCCTATTGAGCTGTTGGCTTTCCATTCTCCCCCTTTCTCCTCCAAGGAGCAGGAGCGGCTGAATGCGCTCTGCCCGGTGCGGGCTTTACGCGTCTATGTTGATAGGACGGCTGGATTCAGGAAATCGGAGCAGCTGTTGTGCTACGTCACATCTGGGGAAGCCTCTCTCGAAGCAGCGTTTATCACACTGGATCGTGGAGGCTATAGCCATGGCTTATAGTAGCGTGGGTTTGGAACCCCCTATCGGCCTGTGCACACATTCGACTCGCGGCATGTCCGCATCCTGGGCACTGTTTCAGGGGGTCTCAGTGGAAGAGATATGTGCGGCTGCCAGCTGGGCGACGCCTCACACTTTCGCTAGATTCTACAGGTTGGATGTTACTGCGCCTAATCTGTCTCACACAGTCTTGAGCGTTGGATCGGTGAACATGCCTGTTTGATGGGTTTGCACTGGTACTTCTTTGGCAATACGGGAGTTACTATATCCCATAGTGAGATACCGAATGAATATTGAAAGAAAACTTAGGGTTAAGAAATTAACCAAGGTTTTCTGATATATGAGTGAGGTATCTCACCAGACCACCCTCCTTGCCCGGAGCGAGGAAGAGGTGTTTTGCCTAGACTGAAGAGATGACGTGACGACGGGGCTTATGTAGTAGGAGGGAGCTCCTCCTCTGCAGGCAGACGTCACGTCTGTTGGCCAGTCACGACTGGCGTAGTGTAAAATTGCTTCTGGGGGACAGCGCGAGGGGCGTGTCCCATAGTGAGATACCTCACTCATATATCAGAAAACCTTGGTTAATTTCTTAACCCTAAGTTTCAGCACCATGTCAGTGGACAGGTACAATCCTAAAATCGTCTTGAGTGCAGCGAATGCGCGTTCACGTTAAGAGGAGTTTCGGGAAACGCTCCAAAGAAATTATCGATGGTTCGAAAGATCCCTCTTTCGAACCATCTTACGAGCGAAGATCCATCGATATCGGGAAACGGGGCCCAGGCCAACTCAATATCATCCCACTGCAGACACAAATGGGCGTTCTCGTGTGGTGGGGGTTCCCGTTTACGCAGACTGGAACGCCCCCTTCTTATTCTTCTTCTCCTTTCTCGCTGAACTGTATTAAAATGTCAAAGTGTACTACTCCAAAACCATGTAAATAGTGTGGTAAATAAACTTCCAAAGCTTTTCAAATCTTATTTGGAAGACTCTGCTTCGTAGTATGCCTTGCGAAACCCAGTATTGTAAAGTTATGCAATTATAAATAAACAACTTTGGATATTTCTAAGTAGGTGTCTTTATTTTACCAGCCTTCATGGTTCTCCCGTTACACTTGTTCTGTCGTTCTCAAGTCTAGCTCCATCCAGAGCTAGACTTGAGACTAGGCTTCTTTGGGGGGTCTATGACACTAACAACAGAAGCCTTACATCTACGGAACCTGCCTCACCCACAAAGCAACCAGCCTTGTGCGTGACCCCAGCCACCCCTCCAGCCCCTCCAGCCTCCTGCCGTCCGGGAGACGGTTAGCAGCCTCCGGGCCGGCTCCGCCAGACTGGGAAACAGATTACTTCACCAGGCTGTCAGGAAGCTGGACTCTCCCCTCTCTCACTTCCCTCCCATTTGTCCCCAATAACCCTAACCCTAACTTTCTCTTTGCCAGAATGTGTCTGTGGGACACACTTACTAAGATGCATATTAATAAACACTTTTCCAAACCCACACCCACCCACCCATACCCCCCCCCCCCCCCCCACACACACACACACACACGCACACACACACGCACACTGAATCAAGGCTAATATTAACTAACCCGTAACCTATCCCTCCCCCTAGCCTTTACCTCTACCCTCCCCTAGCCCTCTCTCTAACCCTAACCTTAATCTCTCCCTAACCCTAACCCTTAATCTCTCCCTAACCCTAGCCCTAACCCTTAATCTCTCCCTAACCCTAGCCCTAACCCTAACCCTTAATCTCTCCCTAACCCTAGCCCTAACCCTAACCCTTAATCTCTCCCTAACCCTAGCCCTAACCCTAACCCTTAATCTCTCCCTAACCCTAGCCCTAACCCTAACCCTTAATCTCTCCCTAACCCTAGCCCTAACCCTTAATCTCTCCCTAACCCTAGCCCTAACCCTAACCCTAAATCTCTCCCTAACCCTAGCCCTAACCCTAACCCTTAATCTCTCCCTAACCCTAGCCCTAACCCTAACCCTTAATCTCTCCCTAACCCTAGCCCTAACCCTTAATCTCTCCCTAACCCTAGCCCTAACCCTAACCCTAAATCTCTCCCTAACCCTAGCCCTAACCCTAACCCTTAATCTCTCCCTAACCCTAGCCCTAACCCTAACCCTTAATCTCTCCCTAACCCTAGCCCTAACCCTTAATCTCTCCCTAACCCTAGCCCTAATCTTAATCTCTCCCTAACCCTAGCCCTAACCTTAATCTCTCCCTAGCCCTAACCCTAACCCTTAATCTCTCCCTAACCCTAGCCCTAACCCTAACCCTTAATCTCTCCCTAACCCTAGCCCTAACCCTTAATCTCTCCCTAACCCTAGCCCTAACCCTAACCCTTAATCTCTCCCTAACCCTAGCCCTAACCTTAATCTCTCCCTAACCCTAGCCCTAATCTTAATCTCTCCCTAACCCTAGCCCTAACAATCTCTTTTTAACCCTAACTTTAAGCTCTTTCTAACACTATCCCTAACCTTAAGCTCTTTCTAACACTATCCCTAACCATAAGCTCTTTCTAACAGTATATTGTTAATATATAACATAATGTTAACAGATTACATGTTAATGTGTTAAAAAGTTGGGTCCAGGGTATTGTGCTGATGTTAACGTTGATGTATCTATTGAATAGTCTATTAATGCCGCTTTTCAACCGCACATGTAGCTCGATTCGACTCGACTCGACTCGACTCGACACGACTCGACACGACTCGACTCGGCAGCAGCACGGGTCGTTTTCCACCGCAAATAGTACCTCCTGGACGTGGGCAGGGTCAGCTGCGAAAGGGCCGTGACGTATTTTTGTACGCGACGCAAACAACACCTACGCAACCCACACATGGAGAGAACCCACATAACAACAATGGAGGACATCGATAACATTACTATTATTAGCAGGCATGTTGAAGAAGTTGAAGAAGTGGTATATGTTGGCTGCGGTGCTGCTATGGCTGTTACCAGCATGGTTACCATGTCGCTCTCGTGACTTCGTCACACTCTCTGGCCAATCAGTGGCCGGCCGTCTGCCGACGTCACCTTTTAGCATCGGCTCAGCCGCTTGGAACCTAGAGCGAGGTGGTACTAAAAAAAGCAGCCACTTCAGGTACCAGATACCATGTTTTCGCAGTGGAGTCGAGTCGAGTCGAGTCGTGTCGAGCTGGTACCATGCAGTGGAAAAGCGGCGAGTGTTGTGATGAACGGAGTCTACTATGGGGTGGAGAAAGTTAGTGAATAATGCGACGCACCTGGTTGAACGCGAGAGGGAGATTGATAAACGAGGGCGGTGAGACCATAGATATATATATTAACTAGATGCCCTACGGCGGCATCTAGAACGTCACCATAGGCCGCCATCTTACCACAGTAAAGCTTTCTGGTGGAATTGTTGTAGCGGTCGTAAGTCAGTGATCTGCACAAACGCTAATACTCTTATCTCGCTGAAATCTTGACGGATTCACAAACGGTTGTGTTTCTTACTGTAGTGTTTTAAACCGTATTAATATTAACGACATTAACACCGGGACCGTTTCACGTGCTCGCTTTATTACTCCACCTCCGGTAACCTACAACTGCGCACGACTGAACGTCAACACGCATCTGACGTGGGATGCCATACACTACATCCCTCCCCTTCTTAGATGATAACTTACATCAATATGAATTGTAATAATACAAACTGTTTGTACAGAAACTCAGTTAACTATTCCTGTTGATAATAACATATCACTATCAAGTAGTATATCAAGTAACTTAGACACACATGTATTACTCTTAGCAAAATTAGTTTAACAAACACCTTCAGCATTAATACTGTAATAACGTTTCCAACTACTTATTCACCATCCCTTGGGAATAACCATATTCAACATAACTCTATAGTTAACAGACGTTCAGGCACAGCTAGAAATGTAATCAAACATTTAGATTGTCACAGAAATATGTCTATATATATATAATCTTAAATTCAGAGAAAACCTTAACATTTTACGTAACAAAACATGACCTGAATGGCGAGGGGTGGACTACCCTGCCATTAAGACAAATGCTGGGGATTATTCTGCCCCTTTATGGCACTGTCTGTCTAAACGATAGTCAACAAAGTGAGTTGGCATTCTCCTGGTTCTCTGAGGTCTAGTGTCCTGTTCATGGGTTTCAACTGGTGCTGTGCTGTGAGAGACCAACCTCTCTCCAGCCACACCGATTGGCACGACCGTGTCTGGTTCAGGCTGAACCCACCGCTTCACAAATGACACATGACGCATTATCTGCTTGCCGTCCTTTTCAAGAATGACTGAACATCCTTTTCTGTCCACCACAGTGTAGGGGTCTTGTTCGAACGGTGTAAACAGTTTGTTTTGTTTCTGCTGACGGAGCAGGACTTTGTCACCCTGCTTCACAGTGCTGTCCTTCGCTGTTCTGATTCTGTCTTCATCCACACGTCCCTTCTCCTTCCTCACAGCATCAGTCCTGCGAACAGCAGCATCCTGTCCAGTCGGTTGCAACTGGTTGTTTGCCGGTTGAAAAGTAGCTCGGCCGGACTGTGGCCGGTGACACAGTGTGGAGTGCTGCGGTAAGCCATAAGAAAAAGCTCACTGCGCCAGTCCTTGCCTTCAGCGTGAGCTGCACGTATGGCTTTGCATAGTGTCCTGTTCTGTCTCTCAACTTCCCCGTTCGCCTGAGGCCAATATGGCGTGACACAGCGATGTTCAATTCCACTCTCCTGCAGATATGTATTGAATTATTTTTACACGAACAGCGTGCCGTTGTCAGTCACTACAGATTCTGGGATTACATGAGTCGCAAATAGGTGTTTCAGACATTTTATTATGTTAACTGATGTGGGACTTCTGAGGATATCGACATTCACCCATCTAGAGTAGTAATCAGTCACCACCAGTAGATGGTCTCCTGATGGGAATGGTCCACACATGCCCATTGCGAGCGTCTGCCATGGTTTAGCAGGGAGCTCGGACCTTGTTGTAGGAACATCCTGTGAAGTGAAGCTATTGAGTTGACAAGCGTGACATGACCTCACTAACTTCTCTGCTTCACGATCAATTCCGGGCCTCCACACTTGTGTTCTCAGATTTTGTTTTGTTTTGACTATTCCTCGATGTCCTTCATGCGCTAACATCAGCGTCTGTTGGCGTGCTGCCTGAGGAACGACCATCCGGGTACCTCTCAGCACTATTTTCCCAACAGTGGAGAGCTCAGTCTTGACTGTTTTGTAAGCCGCCTCGCATTTACTCCAGTCACCTGTCTCGATACTGCGCCGTACAGTAGCAAGAGTGTGGTCCTCTGCTGACAAGTTCTCCGTTTGTCGTGGTGTGAAAGCATGGGGCACTGCATGTTGAGCCACGTAGTAGACACGCTCCTCCATGGTGCCATTCTCTACGGGCGGTTTGACTGTGAGGCTTGACAGCGAATCAGCTGCATTCTGTGGGCCTTGCTTATACACCACTTTGAAACGATAGGGTTGCAGCCACAGAGCTCAACTTTCAGTTCTCGCTGGCGGTTTGGACTTTGGCGAGTAGATTGTTTCGAGTGGCTTGTGATCCGTCACCATCACAAACTCTTTCCCGTAGAGAAACACATGGAATTTCTCCCATCCCTAACCCTAACCCGGCAATGTGACTGCACAGGATGAGACAGAGTCCCTATCAGCAGTCATCGACACCTCTACAAGCCTGTCAGCTGGAGATATGTCCTCTCTAGCAGGAGGAGAAGATCTTCCATCCCCGTTTGCTGACATTCCTGCCCTAGTACATGACCACAGCTACCTTCCCGTCCGCTACGATGGTCTTGTGGACAACGCTCTCGTGTACATTTCTAGTGCCAATAGTCAACTCTGTGAGAGAAGAATCTTGACAGTCCAAAAAAAGAAATGTCTCCTTAATTTCCCCACGCGTATTATTATAAGTTATGATATTATACTAACCCATCTTTCAGGATTTGTTGTGAGACGGGCTCTGAAGAAGGTGTACTGTGATGTCTGCCGTGCCAGCCTGGTGACAGACGCTGCATCTGCCATCAAGAACCAGAGCTACCACCTGGCACAGTGAGGGTCGTCAGGGCAGCAGAGTGGGTCATTCGCCAGGCATCAGCTAGCTTCAGACCATCACAGCCCATCAAACTGCTAGAGGTCTTGTACATTGTACGGATGTGGATCGGGTCAGAGGATGTGTTGGTGCTGAGGGAGCACATCGGCAACACGCAGACAGCCACCACAATACGCTGCTAACACTAGTTGTGTCCTTGTTTTTTAAGCTAAGGCTACATTACATCGCTCAAATGACCACACTAAGCTTACAGAGCAACAACATGCGACAGAAGCTCAATAAAACAGTCCTTTTCAAAGGGCATTAGCCCAATGTTACGACCCTGGTGGGTCTCTCATTGGGCCCGCCCATTTTTGCTGCCTCTCTCTCTCCACCCCCTCCCCCCTTCCGGTGAGGATGGACACCGGGGTTTCAGCGGCCCTCACCAGATCGGCTCGAGGTCCGTCGTCTGTGGATTACGTCACACAATGCGCTTTCTACAGCAACGCCACTCGGACAAACTAAATTACATTCTACTTTCACGACAGACGCCATTTCTTTGAGCTAATTTTCAGTTACCTCAGTGTGTGTATTTGTCTTATTTACTCAGACTGTTAGACATATATATATATATATAGACATATATATATATATATATAGACATATATATATATATAATATATAATAAATACACATATATACATACTTTTAAGATATTTTTCACTTATCTGTGTGTGTGTATTTGTGCATATATACATATACTCAACAGAAAAATCTCAATTCGTTTTATGTAAATGTTTTGCCTAACATAAATAGGAGTCCACACACGCGTACACAAACAATACACAAAACTGAAAAGGAAGCTTCTCTTCGGAGTGAACCAAGGCCAAAATATTCAAATAAAACAAACTCGATTTGAAATGAAAGCTACCTAAACCCTAGGTAGTAAATAATAAAAAAGACAATTACTAAAACTAACTTCCTAAACTAACAAAATACATGAGAAAACGAGTCAAAAGAAATGCAGCTCACTCATACTGCACTCATACTGCTTCCAGGTACTAACAGTGACTATATACAAATGGGGAAAAAAGGTGACAATTTAAAGTGACTATGTACAACAAAAATGACTAGTGAAACAAACTAAGGTAATACTTAACATGCAAATTCAATCGAAACTAACAAAGCCAAGGTCACCCTTGGATGCAGAAACAAGAAAAGAAATATGTATATACTTACAGCAATAACAGTTTCATGAGATTTTCCAAAAGTACATTTGAAAGTCCAACATGTGACAGTTCTCACGGAGTAAAGTCCTCTGGGCACAAACGTGTGTCTGCTCTTCTCGACGTGTGGGGGCTGGAGGACAGGCAAGAGGGACATCTGCAACAAAGCAAAAGCAAAGATGTGCAGATATACCGTCAAAAAATTAAGTTTGTAACTGACATACAATATATGCTGTTGCCCCTAAACTATGGAACAGCTTGCCGCTGCATATTCAATCGTCCCCCTCTGTAGCTATTTTAAAATCAAATCTTAAAACTCATCTCTACTCTATTGCCTTTAATATAACCTTTCTTTTACCTCATCTTTATCACATCTTTTATTTTTTTGACCCTGATTGTACATTGATTTATTGCATTGTGGCAACGTCTGGTGTGACGACCCTGGTGAGTCTTTGACTCCACCCTTTGCTTTGACTCCACCCTGGCTGTTTGGTTTGCCTGTTTTCCCTCTCTCTTAATAGGTGATGCAGTTCAGGTGTGCCGGGTTTGGCAGCAGGTTAAAAGCCTGCAGTCGCAACAGTCAAGGGCGCTCCCTCCTCCCGGCGTGTTGGTTTTCGTTGTCCTTTGTTTGGTTACACATAGACTGACTTTGCTTGACACTTTTGGGTTACTTACATTTAACTGATTTACACCACACTTGTTTATCTTTAATTAATTTCATTCTCTGTAAAATGATCTTACTTTAATAAATTCTTTATTATTACAAAACGGCGTGGTCTCCCCCATTTCATGTTAGAGCCAGCATGTGACACTGGCCAACATTACAATTGTTATTACTGTCTTTATTATTATTACTGTTATTATCGTCTTTTTAAATGTATGAATGTTACTTGTTTTATTTTGTATTTCTTTTCTTATTTTTTTAGCACTTGTGTGAAATGTTGTTTTTTAAATGTGCTTTAGAAATACATTTACGTTACATTTTATTTTGAAGTACTGTTGTTAGTTAAATGCCACAGCCAGGACTTTAATGAATTATTTCTGTCCTGGGCCTCTTCAAATCTAGGCTAAAAACCGAGTTATTTAGGATGGCTTTTACTAACCAGCAGTATGATAACCCTTTTATTTTAACTTACATATATACTACATTTATTTTGAAGTACTGTTGAAAGTTAAGTAAAGTTAATTCTGTGTGACTTACCTTTTATTGTGTATTTTATTGACTAGTGTTGGTCAAGGTGTGGTAAAGCCTATTTTGTAGGAAATACTTAATTTCTTCGTAAAAGCTCTCCATAGCTGCTGTCGATGACCGAAACACCGGAAAAAAACTCTCCGATACAGCCAGAGCTATAGCGTAAAACAGCCAATCACAACTGTCCGACGTACAGCCAATCACAATGTACTCCCATTCAAGCGTACAGCCAATGATATTGTGTGACGTAATCAGCAGACGATGTTCCCCCAGCCGATCTAGAAACCACACTGGCATAATTTACGACTCCTCCTTTCGTGACGGTGAAGTGCTCTTCTGCCTTAACAAACTGTTGTCAGCACAGTGTAACTGTCTGTTAACGCTGTCCAATTCGGTACAGGACAAGTGCTGGCACGGGAATAATATGATAATAATAACTGAGTCTGATTTTCCATATTTAGTTAAGTACGATGATAAATTTACCAAATTTTGCGTATTATTTCGGGGCGGCAATTAGCTCAGGTGGTAGCGTCGTCGACTGGTGATCGCAAGGTGACCAGTTCGATCTCCGCTCAGAACCTAGCTGATCGTCGAGCGTCCTTGAGCAAGACGCCTAACCCCGAGCGCTCCTGACGAGCGCTGTCGGCCCTTCTTGGCCGGCACCGCCGTTGGCGAGATTTTTATAATGATGTATATGTAACAAATATTATTACAATTACAAATCAGGCATTAAAAAGTGGGTGATTTACAAAGTGATTATCCAAGGTGTTGTCAGTCTTATTTATATTCTCATTTGTCAACATTCGACATTGTCTTGCTCAAGGAGCGGAGATCGAACTGGTTATTATTCGAATGTTGACAAATGAGAATATAAATAAGACTGACCGACAACACCTTGGATAATCAGTTTGTAAATCACCCACTTTTTAATGCCTGATTTGTCATGAAAAGCATCAGCTAATAATATAACGATTGTGATGAGAAGTATGTGGCTTGGTTTTTGGAATTTAATTGACATTTGTTGACATAAAACTATTATGTTATTGACACATGTTGCTTTATTCCATGCAGTGGTAGCCTATAAATGTAGAATATTTTCATTTGTATTCTAATGAGATGTTTCTGGAATGTCTATTCAACATATTTACAAACTATTATTTAAAAATGAAAGAGGGGTTTTTGTTTTATATAATTTGTTTATATTGTATAAGTTGCTGAAATCCCGGTCGGATCCATCTGATCGTGTGTGTTTCTATTATTGCTCGTTCGTAATTCGTAAAATTGAGAAACGGCAATCTCATACAAGCCACTGATTGTTTATATGTTGGGTACAGCTGGCTTGCCGTGTGAATACGCATAAGTTTTAATTTATATTGATTGAAAATATTAACATACTATTTTAAAACTAAAGTGGTTGGTGTTTTGTTTTACATCATTTGTTTATATTGTTCAATAGTTATATGCCTACATGAGGCCGTAGTACAGTTAACAGACGAGCTGAGCGGGTGACGTCATGGAGTCTGCTGCTGTTCCAATTGCAGGTGCGTACTCCCGTCCTCGGAAGTGTTTAGTTAACAGTTAGCGCGCATTTTTGAAAAGTGAGGCTGGATGCGTTTTCGCTAGTTCGTAAGTGGTTGAAAAGCCCACCAACAGTCTAATAATCAGTCCGATAATTTCCTGGACCCATCAAAGGTTACCTTCCTCCTGCTATTAGCTGGAAGTGATGTGGCTGAATCTGAATATACTGTGGCTCGTGAGTTCCTGGTTAAGGAAATGAATGACACCACGATTCCCCCTGAAGACGGCAAATGGACAAGAGCAAACATCCTTAGCACATTCAACTGTGCACTCCAGGCAATGCCGACTGTTCTCGCAGCCTACACCCTTGCCCTAACTTTCGGAGCTTCCACAGCAATGTGTGAAAACAACGCTGAAAAACGTCTTCTCTGAGCATGCTGCTGCACAGACGCAAGGCCCAGCTGATTCAGCTTGCTTTTGAAAAGGACCTGACTCACAAGAGTTTACGTGTGAGTGGAAGGATGCCGAGTACAGGGAGGGAGGACAGCGCTGACTCAACTCAAAGTAAGCTACCGTGTGTGCGTGTGTCTAATGGCAATGCATATCCCTCTCTGTTAACTGCTTTTACACCTAATATGTTGTATTGTCCAGTGTTTTATGGATATATATTCATAGCATTGCTTCTATGTAATGTATTGCTTTAGATGATGAGGAATGATGTGATGTTGTAGGCCAGGCCCCCCTCTTAATTTTTTTCTGGCCCGCAAGAGATGCATGCAAAAAATAAATAAAATAAAGGAGAAACATATTTGCATGCAAATCATGTTTCTGTGTGCAGCCGTTAATACTAGCCAGTATCAGTACCCACAATCAGGAACTGGCATCACTTATTCTGACAATGTTTGGCTCAACCGATACGTGTGAGTCTAGCCTGCGCACACAGCTTAGTCTGCGCGCACACCCCCGCCGTGGTGTGTGTGTGAGTGAGCAGTCAGTCATCACCCGCCGTGGTGTGTGTGTGAGCAGTCAGTCAGCACCCGCCGTGGTGTGTGTGTGTGAGCAGTCAGTCAGCACCCGCCGTGGTGTGTGTGTGCGTGCGCACAACAATAAAACCAATTAGCCTCATGCTCATTGCGGCTGATTAAAGTATTTTTTTTTTTATTTAATGCACGTTATTTTGTCTTCAATGTCAACTTTGAAACACCTTGCTCAGTATGGTATTTCTGTATGGTTGCATAATATGCGTTTACTTGTGTATTTTTCTGCCGGTCAGATATAAAAGTCAAATGGGTTAGGGTTAGGGTTAGGGTTAGGGTTAGGGTTAGGGTTAGGGTTAGGGTTAGGGTTAGGGTTAGGGTTAGGGTTAGGGTTAGGGTTAGGGTTAGGGTTAGGGTTAGGGTTAGGGTTAGGGTTAGGGTTAGGGTTAGGGTTAGGGTTAGGGTTAGGGTTAGGGTTAGGGTTAGGGTTAGGGTTAGGGTTAGGGTTAGGGTTAGGGTTAGGGTTAGGGTTAGGGTTAGGGTTAGGGTTAGGGTTAGGGTTAGGGTTAGGGTTAGGGTTAGGGTTAGGGTTAGGGTTAGGGTTAGGGTTAGGGTTAGGGTTAGGGTTAGGTTAAGAGCCATCTACCACTTTTGAAAAACGGTTTTTTTGAGCTAGTTCGAGAACTGAGCGGTGCATGGGAATTCGGCGACCACCCTCGGATAGGTCTAGGCCCAGCGGACTTGCTCAAAAAATGTGGCGCCCCTGGCGGTTTTTTTGGGTACTGCAATTTCGATTTTAAAAGTTTAAAGTGAAGCGTTTTTTTTTTTGAGCGGTGCATGGGAATTCGGAATAGTCCCAGATGTTCCCCTTGGGCCCCTCTTCATCCCCTAGAAATTTGGCGCCCCTAGTGGCAACTTTTTTTAACATGGGAAAACAGCTTTAATCGACCTCACGGGAGCTGAGGGAGGGTCATGGGAACAAGGTTCCTATGGTTGGTAGGTATTTATGAGGCGGACCTTTGTGCAAAATTTTGGCCACCTGGTGGCTCGTTTTGGTATAGAAAATCGCATTTGAAGTTTTTCACTAAACGCGGGAAAAAGGGGTGTTACCAATATTTAATTTTGACAAAAATTTGTGTGGAAGGGTTTGTAGGCTCCTTCGACATGTGTGCAAAGTTTTGGAGTTCTAGCTCACTTCCTTCACATAGCTACCGTTGACTCCAATGTAAAAACACTTAGAAAATTTTGTGAAAATGTTGTGAAAATTTGACAGAAAGTGTCTAGGAGCACGTTTTTGGCCATTTTGAGTCGTTTGGTGGTGGTCTGTGGTGCACTTTTTTGGTACATTCTAACCCTAACCCTTTTTAAAAAAAAAAATGATAATTTTATTTTTTTTTTATTTTTATTTTTTTATTTTATTTTATTTATTTTTTTTATGTTTCTTTTTGCTGGGCTTGATCCGACCCTGAATCTGCAGAAATTATGTTTCTAGCCCCTTCCTAGGCCGAGAAAATAACTTAAAACCGATCCAAATTAATTGACGTATGTTTAGGTTATTAAAAATAGAAGGGAGACAGGTAGAGGCTTCAAAACATTTTTGGAGAGTGTTTTAGAGCCCCCTGAGTCAGTCTGCACTGAGTCCGACGTCATTTTGCCCAAAATAGATTTCCCCCATTGACAATGCATGGAGAGGCGGTTATTGCACTGAATTGGTTTGGTGAAGTTTTATTTTTATTTTTTTTGCTGGGCTCGGTCCGACCCTGAATCTGCAGGAATTCTGTTTCTAGCCCCTTCCTAGGCCGAGAAAATAACTTAAAACCAATCCAAATAGAGATTTTTAATTTGGTCTTAATTTGGTCACCGTTGGTAAGTGACCGTGGTATAAGCGGGAGTTAAGCGGGATAATGCCCTTTGAGGTGTCATTTAGCAGGAATTAATGGACGAAGTGGAGGCGTGAACCGTCCGAAGGACGGTTGCCTCCGCGAAGTCCATTAATTCCTGATAATCGACACCTCAAAGGGCATTACCCCGTTTATACCACGGTCACTGGGAACTTCACACTGGATTTCAAGCAACTCGGATTTAGCTTCCTCCAGACTTAATCAGCAATATTAAAACGACAAAAGGCTTGCAATATTTCAGTTGATGTGTAATGAATCCAGAATGTATGACATTTTCATGTTTTTAGTTGCATTAAAAATTGCATTGCGAAAATAAAGTCCTGTATCTATCTTGTTGGGAGTAACGCGTTACAAAAGTGTCTATCTATCCTATCTATTCTATCTATTCTGAAGTCTATCCAGTCTATCTATCTATCTATCTACCTTACTTACCTTACTTACCTGTGCTTACAGGACTGTCTCAGGAAATTAGAATATTGTGATAAAGTCCTTTATTTTCTGTAATGCAACTAAAAACATGAAAATGTCATACATTCTGGATTCATCAAAATCGGACTGACCGGGAGCTCTCCAGTGTGTGTGTGTGTGTGTGTGTGTGTGTGGCCTTTTCCTTTTTATTAACTTGGTCATTCATGACTAATTATACAAAACTTAACCACTATTTTTTTTTCAGATGGCCGAAACAAGTGGCTACACGACGGGGGGGATGTCGCAGGACTCCACCCTCATCCTGTCCAGAACTGTAAGTTACACCCTATTGCCACATTTTATGTTACAAGTCTCAATGTAAACTTAGTTCTAAATACATTATATACATATGTACACATAGAATGTTTTTTTTTAAAGGAGGAGGCCCCCGCTCTCCAGCTGCGTCCCCAGCTGGCTCCCCAGCTGGCTCCGCAGCCCCCTCCTCAGCCTGCTCCCCCTCAACTACCCCCGGCTGAGGAGGGGGACGAGGAGGGATATTTGGGAGATGATGAGGGGGATGATTGAATTATTTTTTTATGTTTGTTTTTGTATATAGTTGTGTGGTTTCGTTTAAATAATAATAAAATCGTTTTTATTATAAAATTGGTGTGGAAGGTTTTCTCTTAAATAAGGGTTAGTGTTAAGATGGGATAGCCACTCGGGTTAAGGTTAGGGAATAAGGCTAAAGGTTAAGGTAAGGATTTAGATAAGTGGTAGGGATAGCTACTCGGGTTAAGGTTAGGGAATAAGGCTAAAGGTTAAGGTTAGGATTTAGATCAGTGGTAGGGATAGCCACTCGGGTTAAGGTTAGGGAATAAGGCTAAAGGTTAAGGTTAGGATTAAGATTAGGTTAAGGGTTAGGATTAAGATTAAGATTAAGGGTAGGGTTAGGTTAAGAGCATTTTACCACTTTTGAAAAACGTTTTTTTTTAGCTTTTTTTTCATACCTTCTTTTTTCTGGGCTCGGTCCGACCCTGAATCTGCAAGAATTATGTTTCTAGCCCCTTCCTAGGCCGAGAAAATAACTTAAAACCGATCAAATTTTTTCTTTTTTTTTTTTTTTTTTTTTTTCATACCTTTTTTTTGCTGGGCTTGGTCCGACCCTGAATCTGCAAGAAATATGTTTCTAGCCCCTTCCTAGGCCGAGAAAATAGCTTAAAACCAATTAGGGCTAGGGTTAGGGTAGGTTAAGAGCCATCTACCACTTTTGAAAAACGGTTTTTTTGGGCTAGTTCGAGAACCGAGTGGATCATGGGAATTCTTTTACCACCCACGGATAGGTCTAGGGTTAGGGTTAGGGTTAGGGTTAGGGTTAGGGTTAGGGTTAGGGTTAGGGTTAGGGTTAGGTTAAGAGCCATCTACCACTTTTGAAAAACGGTTTTTTTGGGCTAGTTCGAGAACCGAGTGGATCATGGGAATTCTTTTACCACCCACGGATAGGTCTAGGCCCAGCGGACTTGCTCAAAAAATGTGGCGCCCCTGGTGTTTTTTTTGGGTACTGCAATTTCAATTTTTAAGTTTAAAAGTGAAGCGTTTTTTTTTTTTATTGGATCATGGGAATTCTGAATAGTGCCAGTTGTAGCCCTTGGTCCCCTCTACATCCCCTAGAAATTTGGTGCAATTTGGAGCCCCAAGTTTTAACATTGGACGACTTTTAAAATCGACCTCACGGGGGAAGGGGGTGGATCATGGGATCGTGGTTGGGGTTGGGTGGTAGGATTTTATGAGGCCGACCTTTGTGCAAAATTTTGGCCACCTGGTGGCTTGTTTTGGTATAGAAAATCCCATTTTCATTTTTTTTTTTTTTTTTCTAAGTGTGGAGTCAACAAAATTTGTTAGTGAAAAAATAAGTTCCCACAGAAAGTGTCTAGGAGCACGTTTTGGCCATTTCGAGTCTTTTTTTTTTTTTTTTTTTTTTTGATTAGAAATTTGAAATTTTCTTTTTTTTTTTTTTTTTTTTTCATACCTTCTTTTTTCTGGGCTCGGTCCGACCCTGAATCTGCAAGAATTATGTTAGGGTTAGGGTTAGGGTTAGGGTTAGGGTTAGGGTTAGGGTTAGGGTTAGGGTTAGGGTTAGGGTTAGGGTTAGGGTTAGGTTAAGAGCCATCTACCACTTTTGAAAAACGGTTTTTTTTGGGCTAGTTCGAGAACCGAGTGGATCATGGGAATTCTTTTACCACCCACGGATAGGTCTAGGCCCAGCGGACTTGCTCAAAAAATGTGGCGCCCCTGGTGTTTTTTTTGGGTACTGCAATTTCAATTTTTAAGTTTAAAAGTGAAGCGTTTTTTTTTTTTTATTGGATCATGGGAATTCTGAATAGTGCCAGTTGTAGCCCTTGGTCCCCTCTACATCCCCTAGAAATTTGGTGCAATTTGGAGCCCCAAGTTTTAACATTGGACGACTTTTAAAATCGACCTCACGGGGGAAGGGGGTGGATCATGGGATCGTGGTTGGGGTTGGGTGGTAGGATTTTATGAGGCCGACCTTTGTGCAAAATTTTGGCCACCTGGTGGCTTGTTTTGGTATAGAAAATCCCATTTTCATTTTTTTTTTTTTTTTTCTAAGTGTGGAGTCAACAAAATTTGTTAGTGAAAAAATAAGTTCCCACAGAAAGTGTCTAGGAGCACGTTTTGGCCATTTCGAGTCTTTTTTTTTTTTTTTTTTTTTTTGATAAGAAATTTGAAATTTTCATTTTTTTTTTTTTTTTTTTTCATACCTTCTTTTTTCTGGGCTCGGTCCGACCCTGAATCTGCAAGAATTATGTTTCTATCCCCTTCCTAGGCCGAGAAAATAACTTAAAACCGATCAAAATTTTTCTTTTTTTTTTTCTTTTTTTTCTTTTTTTTTTCATACCTGTTTTTTGCTGGGCTTGGTCCGACCCTGAATCTGCAAGAATTATGTTTCTAGCCCCTTCCTAGGCCGAGAAAATAGCTTAAAACCAATTAGGGTTAGGGTCAGGGTTAGGGTAGGTTAAGAGCCATCTACCACTTTTGAAAAACGTTTTTTTTGAGCTAGTTCAGGCATACAGAGGGGCGTGGGAATTCGGCGACCACCCTCGGATAGGTCTAGGCCCAGCGGACTTGCTCAAAAAATTTGGTGCCCCTGGTGGTTTTTTTGGGTACTGCAATTTCGATTTTAAAACTTAAAAGTGAAGCGTTTTTTTTTTACAGAGGGGCGTGGGAATTTGGGATAGTGCCAGTGGTAGCCCTTGGTCCCCTCTTCATCCCCTAGAAATTTGGAGCAATTTGGAGCCACAAGTTTTAACATTGGAAGACTTTTAAAATCGACCTCACGGGGGCAGGGGGAGGGGCATGGGATCATGGTTGGGGTTGGGTGGTAGGATTTTATGAGGCCGACCTTTGTGCAGAATTTTGGCCACCTGGTGGCTTGTTTTGGTATAGAAATTCTCATTTTCATTTTTTTTTTTTTTTTTTCTAAGTGTGGAGTCAAACAAAAATTGTTAGGAAAAAAATAAGTTCCCACAAAAAGTGTCTAGGAGCACGTTTTAGGCCATTTCGAGTCTTTTTTCTTTTTTGATAAGAAATTTGAAAATTTCAAATTTTTTGTGTTTTTTTTTCATAATTAGAAATTTTAAAATTCATTCAATTTTTTTTTTCTTTCAAGATGGCGCCACCCATGGCTGCTGTGAAAACGTCATTTTCCCCCAAATAGATTTCCCCCATTGACAATGCATGGAGAGGCGGTTATTGCACTTACTTGGTTTGCACTTACTTGGTTTGGTGAAGTTGTCTGGCAGTCGATCGGGTAGTCTGTGTTGGCTCAAGTCATGTCATGACCCATTCACTGGGTCAAATTGTTTGGGTTAGGGTTTTTTTTTTTTTTTTTTTTTCTTTTTTTTCATACCTTTTTTTTGCCGGGCTCGGTCCGACCCTGAATCTGCAAGAATTATGTTTCTAGCCCCTTCCTAGGCCGAGAAAATAACTTAAAACCGATCAAAATTGTTCTTTTTTTTTTTTGTTTTTTTTGGTTTTTTTTTCATACCTTTTTTTTGCTGGGCTTGGTCCGACCCTGAATCTGCAAGAATTATGTTTCTAGCCCCTTCCTAGGCCGAGAAAATAACTTAAAACCGATCAAAATTGTTCTTTTTTTTTTTTCTTTTTTTTCTTTTTTTTTTCATACCTTTTTTTTGCTGGGCTTGGTCCGACCCTGAATATGCAAGAATTATGTTTCTAGCCCCTTCCTAGGCCGAGAAAATAGCTTAAAACCAATTTGGGTTAGGGTTAGAGTAGGTTAAGAGCCATCTACCACTTTTGAAAAACGGTTTTTTTGAGCTAGTTCGAGAACTGAGCGGTGCATGGGAATTCGGCGACCACCCTCGGATAGGTCTAGGCCCAGCGGACTTGCTCAAAAAATGTGGCGCCCCTGGCGGTTTTTTTGGGTACTGCAATTTCGATTTTAAAAGTTTAAAGTGAAGCGTTTTTTTTTTTGAGCGGTGCATGGGAATTCGGAATAGTCCCAGATGTTCCCCTTGGGCCCCTCTTCATCCCCTAGAAATTTGGCGCCCCTAGTGGCAACTTTTTTTAACATGGGAAAACAGCTTTAATCGACCTCACGGGAGCTGAGGGAGGGTCATGGGAACAAGGTTCCTATGGTTGGTAGGTATTTATGAGGCGGACCTTTGTGCAAAATTTTGGCCACCTGGTGGCTCGTTTTGGTATAGAAAATCGCATTTGAAGTTTTTCACTAAACGCGGGAAAAAGGGGTGTTACCAATATTTAATTTTGACAAAAATTTGTGTGGAAGGGTTTGTAGGCTCCTTCGACATGTGTGCAAAGTTTTGGAGTTCTAGCTCACTTCCTTCACATAGCTACCGTTGACTCCAATGTAAAAACACTTAGAAAATTTTGTGAAAATGTTGTGAAAATTTGACAGAAAGTGTCTAGGAGCACGTTTTTGGCCATTTTGAGTCGTTTGGTGGTGGTCTGTGGTGCACTTTTTTGGTACATTCTAACCCTAACCCTTTTTAAAAAAAAAAATGATAATTTTATTTTTTTTTTATTTTTATTTTTTTATTTTATTTTATTTATTTTTTTTATGTTTCTTTTTGCTGGGCTTGATCCGACCCTGAATCTGCAGAAATTATGTTTCTAGCCCCTTCCTAGGCCGAGAAAATAACTTAAAACCGATCCAAATTAATTGACGTATGTTTAGGTTATTAAAAATAGAAGGGAGACAGGTAGAGGCTTCAAAACATTTTTGGAGAGTGTTTTAGAGCCCCCTGAGTCAGTCTGCACTGAGTCCGACGTCATTTTGCCCAAAATAGATTTCCCCCATTGACAATGCATGGAGAGGCGGTTATTGCACTGAATTGGTTTGGTGAAGTTTTATTTTTATTTTTTTTGCTGGGCTCGGTCCGACCCTGAATCTGCAGGAATTCTGTTTCTAGCCCCTTCCTAGGCCGAGAAAATAACTTAAAACCAATCCAAATAGAGATTTTTAATTTGGTCTTAATTTGGTCACCGTTGGTAAGTGACCGTGGTATAAGCGGGAGTTAAGCGGGATAATGCCCTTTGAGGTGTCATTTAGCAGGAATTAATGGACGAAGTGGAGGCGTGAACCGTCCGAAGGACGGTTGCCTCCGCGAAGTCCATTAATTCCTGATAATCGACACCTCAAAGGGCATTACCCCGTTTATACCACGGTCACTGGGAACTTCACACTGGATTTCAAGCAACTCGGATTTAGCTTCCTCCAGACTTAATCAGCAATATTAAAACGACAAAAGGCTTGCAATATTTCAGTTGATGTGTAATGAATCCAGAATGTATGACATTTTCATGTTTTTAGTTGCATTAAAAATTGCATTGCGAAAATAAAGTCCTGTATCTATCTTGTTGGGAGTAACGCGTTACAAAAGTGTCTATCTATCCTATCTATTCTATCTATTCTGAAGTCTATCCAGTCTATCTATCTATCTATCTACCTTACTTACCTTACTTACCTGTGCTTACAGGACTGTCTCAGGAAATTAGAATATTGTGATAAAGTCCTTTATTTTCTGTAATGCAACTAAAAACATGAAAATGTCATACATTCTGGATTCATCAAAATCGGACTGACCGGGAGCTCTCCAGTGTGTGTGTGTGTGTGTGTGTGTGTGGCCTTTTCCTTTTTATTAACTTGGTCATTCATGACTAATTATACAAAACTTAACCACTATTTTTTTTTCAGATGGCCGAAACAAGTGGCTACACGACGGGGGGGATGTCGCAGGACTCCACCCTCATCCTGTCCAGAACTGTAAGTTACACCCTATTGCCACATTTTATGTTACAAGTCTCAATGTAAACTTAGTTCTAAATACATTATATACATATGTACACATAGAATGTTTTTTTTTAAAGGAGGAGGCCCCCGCTCTCCAGCTGCGTCCCCAGCTGGCTCCCCAGCTGGCTCCGCAGCCCCCTCCTCAGCCTGCTCCCCCTCAACTACCCCCGGCTGAGGAGGGGGACGAGGAGGGATATTTGGGAGATGATGAGGGGGATGATTGAATTATTTTTTTATGTTTGTTTTTGTATATAGTTGTGTGGTTTCGTTTAAATAATAATAAAATCGTTTTTATTATAAAATTGGTGTGGAAGGTTTTCTCTTAAATAAGGGTTAGTGTTAAGATGGGATAGCCACTCGGGTTAAGGTTAGGGAATAAGGCTAAAGGTTAAGGTAAGGATTTAGATAAGTGGTAGGGATAGCTACTCGGGTTAAGGTTAGGGAATAAGGCTAAAGGTTAAGGTTAGGATTTAGATCAGTGGTAGGGATAGCCACTCGGGTTAAGGTTAGGGAATAAGGCTAAAGGTTAAGGTTAGGATTAAGATTAGGTTAAGGGTTAGGATTAAGATTAAGATTAAGGGTAGGGTTAGGTTAAGAGCATTTTACCACTTTTGAAAAACGTTTTTTTTTAGCTTTTTTTTCATACCTTCTTTTTTCTGGGCTCGGTCCGACCCTGAATCTGCAAGAATTATGTTTCTAGCCCCTTCCTAGGCCGAGAAAATAACTTAAAACCGATCAAAATTTTTCTTTTTTTTTTTTCTTTTTTTTTTCATACCTTTTTTTTTCTTGGCTTGGTCCGACCCTGAATCTGCAAGAAATATGTTTCTAGCCCCTTCCTAGGCCGAGAAAATAGCTTAAAACCAATTAGGGCTAGGGTTAGGGTAGGTTAAGAGCCATCTACCACTTTTGAAAAACGGTTTTTTTGGGCTAGTTCGAGAACCGAGTGGATCATGGGAATTCTTTTACCACCCACGGATAGGTCTAGGGTTAGGGTTAGGGTTAGGGTTAGGGTTAGGGTTAGGGTTAGGGTTAGGGTTAGGGTTAGGTTAAGAGCCATCTACCACTTTTGAAAAACGGTTTTTTTGGGCTAGTTCGAGAACCGAGTGGATCATGGGAATTCTTTTACCACCCACGGATAGGTCTAGGCCCAGCGGACTTGCTCAAAAAATGTGGCGCCCCTGGTGTTTTTTTTGGGTACTGCAATTTCAATTTTTAAGTTTAAAAGTGAAGCGGTTTTTTTTTTTATTGGATCATGGGAATTCTGAATAGTGCCAGTTGTAGCCCTTGGTCCCCTCTACATCCCCTAGAAATTTGGTGCAATTTGGAGCCCCAAGTTTTAACATTGGACGACTTTTAAAATCGACCTCACGGGGGAAGGGGGTGGATCATGGGATCGTGGTTGGGGTTGGGTGGTAGGATTTTATGAGGCCGACCTTTGTGCAAAATTTTGGCCACCTGGTGGCTTGTTTTGGTATAGAAAATCCCATTTTCATTTTTTTTTTTTTTTTTTCTAAGTGTGGAGTCAACAAAATTTGTTAGTGAAAAAATAAGTTCCCACAGAAAGTGTCTAGGAGCACGTTTTGGCCATTTCGAGTTTTTTTTTTTTTTTTTTTTTTTTTGATAAGAAATTTGAAATTTTCATTTTTTTTTTTATTTTTTTTCATACCTTCTTTTTTCTGGGCTCGGTCCGACCCTGAATCTGCAAGAATTATGTTTCTATCCCCTTCCTAGGCCGAGAAAATAACTTAAAACCGATCAAAATTTTTCTTTTTTTTTTTTCTTTTTTTTCTTTTTTTTTTCATACCTGTTTTTTGCTGGGCTTGGTCCGACCCTGAATCTGCAAGAATTATGTTTCTAGCCCCTTCCTAGGCCGAGAAAATAGCTTAAAACCAATTAGGGTTAGGGTCAGGGTTAGGGTAGGTTAAGAGCCATCTACCACTTTTGAAAAACGTTTTTTTTGAGCTAGTTCAGGCATACAGAGGGGCGTGGGAATTCGGCGACCACCCTCGGATAGGTCTAGGCCCAGCGGACTTGCTCAAAAAATTTGGTGCCCCTGGTGGTTTTTTTGGGTACTGCAATTTCGATTTTAAAACTTAAAAGTGAAGCGTTTTTTTTTTACAGAGGGGCGTGGGAATTTGGGATAGTGCCAGTGGTAGCCCTTGGTCCCCTCTTCATCCCCTAGAAATTTGGAGCAATTTGGAGCCACAAGTTTTAACATTGGAAGACTTTTAAAATCGACCTCACGGGGGCAGGGGGAGGGGCATGGGATCATGGTTGGGGTTGGGTGGTAGGATTTTATGAGGCCGACCTTTGTGCAGAATTTTGGCCACCTGGTGGCTTGTTTTGGTATAGAAATTCTCATTTTCATTTTTTTTTTTTTTTTTTTTAAGTGTGGAGTCAAACAAAAATTGTTAGGAAAAAAATAAGTTCCCACAAAAAGTGTCTAGGAGCACGTTTTAGGCCATTTCGAGTCTTTTTTCTTTTTTGATAAGAAATTTGAAAATTTCAAATTTTTTGTGTTTTTTTTTCATAATTAGAAATTTTAAAATTCATTCAATTTTTTTTTTCTTTCAAGATGGCGCCACCCATGGCTGCTGTGAAAACGTCATTTTCCCCCAAATAGATTTCCCCCATTGACAATGCATGGAGAGGCGGTTATTGCACTTACTTGGTTTGCACTTACTTGGTTTGGTGAAGTTGTCTGGCAGTCGATCGGGTAGTCTGTGTTGGCTCAAGTCATGTCATGACCCATTCACTGGGTCAAATTGTTTGGGTTAGGGTTTTTTTTTTTTTTTTTTTTCTTTTTTTTCATACCTTTTTTTTGCCGGGCTCGGTCCGACCCTGAATCTGCAAGAATTATGTTTCTAGCCCCTTCCTAGGCCGAGAAAATAACTTAAAACCGATCAAAATTGTTCTTTTTTTTTTTTGTTTTTTTTGGTTTTTTTTTCATACCTTTTTTTTGCTGGGCTTGGTCCGACCCTGAATCTGCAAGAATTATGTTTCTAGCCCCTTCCTAGGCCGAGAAAATAACTTAAAACCGATCAAAATTGTTCTTTTTTTTTTTTCTTTTTTTTCTTTTTTTTTTCATACCTTTTTTTTGCTGGGCTTGGTCCGACCCTGAATATGCAAGAATTATGTTTCTAGCCCCTTCCTAGGCCGAGAAAATAGCTTAAAACCAATTTGGGTTAGGGTTAGAGTAGGTTAAGAGCCATCTACCACTTTTGAAAAACGGTTTTTTTGAGCTAGTTCGAGAACTGAGCGGTGCATGGGAATTCGGCGACCACCCTCGGATAGGTCTAGGCCCAGCGGACTTGCTCAAAAAATGTGGCGCCCCTGGCGGTTTTTTTGGGTACTGCAATTTCGATTTTAAAAGTTTAAAGTGAAGCGTTTTTTTTTTTGAGCGGTGCATGGGAATTCGGAATAGTCCCAGATGTTCCCCTTGGGCCCCTCTTCATCCCCTAGAAATTTGGCGCCCCTAGTGGCAACTTTTTTTAACATGGGAAAACAGCTTTAATCGACCTCACGGGAGCTGAGGGAGGGTCATGGGAACAAGGTTCCTATGGTTGGTAGGTATTTATGAGGCGGACCTTTGTGCAAAATTTTGGCCACCTGGTGGCTCGTTTTGGTATAGAAAATCGCATTTGAAGTTTTTCACTAAACGCGGGAAAAAGGGGTGTTACCAATATTTAATTTTGACAAAAATTTGTGTGGAAGGGTTTGTAGGCTCCTTCGACATGTGTGCAAAGTTTTGGAGTTCTAGCTCACTTCCTTCACATAGCTACCGTTGACTCCAATGTAAAAACACTTAGAAAATTTTGTGAAAATGTTGTGAAAATTTGACAGAAAGTGTCTAGGAGCACGTTTTTGGCCATTTTGAGTCGTTTGGTGGTGGTCTGTGGTGCACTTTTTTGGTACATTCTAACCCTAACCCTTTTTAAAAAAAAAAATGATAATTTTATTTTTTTTTTATTTTTATTTTTTTATTTTATTTTATTTATTTTTTTTATGTTTCTTTTTGCTGGGCTTGATCCGACCCTGAATCTGCAGAAATTATGTTTCTAGCCCCTTCCTAGGCCGAGAAAATAACTTAAAACCGATCCAAATTAATTGACGTATGTTTAGGTTATTAAAAATAGAAGGGAGACAGGTAGAGGCTTCAAAACATTTTTGGAGAGTGTTTTAGAGCCCCCTGAGTCAGTCTGCACTGAGTCCGACGTCATTTTGCCCAAAATAGATTTCCCCCATTGACAATGCATGGAGAGGCGGTTATTGCACTGAATTGGTTTGGTGAAGTTTTATTTTTATTTTTTTTGCTGGGCTCGGTCCGACCCTGAATCTGCAGGAATTCTGTTTCTAGCCCCTTCCTAGGCCGAGAAAATAACTTAAAACCAATCCAAATAGAGATTTTTAATTTGGTCTTAATTTGGTCACCGTTGGTAAGTGACCGTGGTATAAGCGGGAGTTAAGCGGGATAATGCCCTTTGAGGTGTCATTTAGCAGGAATTAATGGACGAAGTGGAGGCGTGAACCGTCCGAAGGACGGTTGCCTCCGCGAAGTCCATTAATTCCTGATAATCGACACCTCAAAGGGCATTACCCCGTTTATACCACGGTCACTGGGAACTTCACACTGGATTTCAAGCAACTCGGATTTAGCTTCCTCCAGACTTAATCAGCAATATTAAAACGACAAAAGGCTTGCAATATTTCAGTTGATGTGTAATGAATCCAGAATGTATGACATTTTCATGTTTTTAGTTGCATTAAAAATTGCATTGCGAAAATAAAGTCCTGTATCTATCTTGTTGGGAGTAACGCGTTACAAAAGTGTCTATCTATCCTATCTATTCTATCTATTCTGAAGTCTATCCAGTCTATCTATCTATCTATCTACCTTACTTACCTTACTTACCTGTGCTTACAGGACTGTCTCAGGAAATTAGAATATTGTGATAAAGTCCTTTATTTTCTGTAATGCAACTAAAAACATGAAAATGTCATACATTCTGGATTCATCAAAATCGGACTGACCGGGAGCTCTCCAGTGTGTGTGTGTGTGTGTGTGTGTGTGTGGCCTTTTCCTTTTTATTAACTTGGTCATTCATGACTAATTATACAAAACTTAACCACTATTTTTTTTTCAGATGGCCGAAACAAGTGGCTACACGACGGGGGGGATGTCGCAGGACTCCACCCTCATCCTGTCCAGAACTGTAAGTTACACCCTATTGCCACATTTTATGTTACAAGTCTCAATGTAAACTTAGTTCTAAATACATTATATACATATGTACACATAGAATGTTTTTTTTTAAAGGAGGAGGCCCCCGCTCTCCAGCTGCGTCCCCAGCTGGCTCCCCAGCTGGCTCCGCAGCCCCCTCCTCAGCCTGCTCCCCCTCAACTACCCCCGGCTGAGGAGGGGGACGAGGAGGGATATTTGGGAGATGATGAGGGGGATGATTGAATTATTTTTTTATGTTTGTTTTTGTATATAGTTGTGTGGTTTCGTTTAAATAATAATAAAATCGTTTTTATTATAAAATTGGTGTGGAAGGTTTTCTCTTAAATAAGGGTTAGTGTTAAGATGGGATAGCCACTCGGGTTAAGGTTAGGGAATAAGGCTAAAGGTTAAGGTAAGGATTTAGATAAGTGGTAGGGATAGCTACTCGGGTTAAGGTTAGGGAATAAGGCTAAAGGTTAAGGTTAGGATTTAGATCAGTGGTAGGGATAGCCACTCGGGTTAAGGTTAGGGAATAAGGCTAAAGGTTAAGGTTAGGATTAAGATTAGGTTAAGGGTTAGGATTAAGATTAAGATTAAGGGTAGGGTTAGGTTAAGAGCATTTTACCACTTTTGAAAAACGTTTTTTTTTAGCTTTTTTTTCATACCTTCTTTTTTCTGGGCTCGGTCCGACCCTGAATCTGCAAGAATTATGTTTCTAGCCCCTTCCTAGGCCGAGAAAATAACTTAAAACCGATCAAAATTTTTCTTTTTTTTTTTTCTTTTTTTTTTCATACCTTTTTTTTGCTGGGCTTGGTCCGACCCTGAATCTGCAAGAAATATGTTTCTAGCCCCTTCCTAGGCCGAGAAAATAGCTTAAAACCAATTAGGGCTAGGGTTAGGGTAGGTTAAGAGCCATCTACCACTTTTGAAAAACGGTTTTTTTTGGGCTAGTTCGAGAACCGAGTGGATCATGGGAATTCTTTTACCACCCACGGATAGGTCTAGGGTTAGGGTTAGGGTTAGGGTTAGGGTTAGGGTTAGGGTTAGGGTTAGGGTTAGGGTTAGGTTAAGAGCCATCTACCACTTTTGAAAAACGGTTTTTTTGGGCTAGTTCGAGAACCGAGTGGATCATGGGAATTCTTTTACCACCCACGGATAGGTCTAGGCCCAGCGGACTTGCTCAAAAAATGTGGCGCCCCTGGTGTTTTTTTTGGGTACTGCAATTTCAATTTTTAAGTTTAAAAGTGAAGCGTTTTTTTTTTTTATTGGATCATGGGAATTCTGAATAGTGCCAGTTGTAGCCCTTGGTCCCCTCTACATCCCCTAGAAATTTGGTGCAATTTGGAGCCCCAAGTTTTAACATTGGACGACTTTTAAAATCGACCTCACGGGGGAAGGGGGTGGATCATGGGATCGTGGTTGGGGTTGGGTGGTAGGATTTTATGAGGCCGACCTTTGTGCAAAATTTTGGCCACCTGGTGGCTTGTTTTGGTATAGAAAATCCCATTTTCATTTTTTTTTTTTTTTTTCTAAGTGTGGAGTCAACAAAATTTGTTAGTGAAAAAATAAGTTCCCACAGAAAGTGTCTAGGAGCACGTTTTGGCCATTTCGAGTCTTTTTTTTTTTTTTTTTTTTTTTGATAAGAAATTTGAAATTTTCATTTTTTTTTTTATTTTTTTTCATACCTTCTTTTTTCTGGGCTCGGTCCGACCCTGAATCTGCAAGAATTATGTTAGGGTTAGGGTTAGGGTTAGGGTTAGGGTTAGGGTTAGGGTTAGGGTTAGGGTTAGGGTTAGGGTTAGGGTTAGGGTTAGGTTAAGAGCCATCTACCACTTTTGAAAAACGGTTTTTTTGGGCTAGTTCGAGAACCGAGTGGATCATGGGAATTCTTTTACCACCCACGGATAGGTCTAGGCCCAGCGGACTTGCTCAAAAAATGTGGCGCCCCTGGTGTTTTTTTTGGGTACTGCAATTTCAATTTTTAAGTTTAAAAGTGAAGCGGTTTTTTTTTTTATTGGATCATGGGAATTCTGAATAGTGCCAGTTGTAGCCCTTGGTCCCCTCTACATCCCCTAGAAATTTGGTGCAATTTGGAGCCCCAAGTTTTAACATTGGACGACTTTTAAAATCGACCTCACGGGGGAAGGGGGTGGATCATGGGATCGTGGTTGGGGTTGGGTGGTAGGATTTTATGAGGCCGACCTTTGTGCAAAATTTTGGCCACCTGGTGGCTTGTTTTGGTATAGAAAATCCCATTTTCATTTTTTTTTTTTTTTTTCTAAGTGTGGAGTCAACAAAATTTGTTAGTGAAAAAATAAGTTCCCACAGAAAGTGTCTAGGAGCACGTTTTGGCCATTTCGAGTCTTTTTTTTTTTTTTTTTTTTTTTTATAAGAAATTTGAAATTTTCATTTTTTTTTTTATTTTTTTTCATACCTTCTTTTTTCTGGGCTCGGTCCGACCCTGAATCTGCAAGAATTATGTTTCTATCCCCTTCCTAGGCCGAGAAAATAACTTAAAACCGATCAAAATTTTTCTTTTTTTTTTTTTTTTTTTTTCTTTTTTTTTATACCTGTTTTTTGCTGGGCTTGGTCCGACCCTGAATCTGCAAGAATTATGTTTCTAGCCCCTTCCTAGGCCGAGAAAATAGCTTAAAACCAATTAGGGTTAGGGTCAGGGTTAGGGTAGGTTAAGAGCCATCTACCACTTTTGAAAAACGTTTTTTTTGAGCTAGTTCAGGCATACAGAGGGGCGTGGGAATTCGGCGACCACCCTCGGATAGGTCTAGGCCCAGCGGACTTGCTCAAAAAATTTGGTGCCCCTGGTGGTTTTTTTGGGTACTGCAATTTCGATTTTAAAACTTAAAAGTGAAGCGTTTTTTTTTTACAGAGGGGCGTGGGAATTTGGGATAGTGCCAGTGGTAGCCCTTGGTCCCCTCTTCATCCCCTAGAAATTTGGAGCAATTTGGAGCCACAAGTTTTAACATTGGAAGACTTTTAAAATCGACCTCACGGGGGCAGGGGGAGGGGCATGGGATCATGGTTGGGGTTGGGTGGTAGGATTTTATGAGGCCGACCTTTGTGCAGAATTTTGGCCACCTGGTGGCTTGTTTTGGTATAGAAATTCTCATTTTCATTTTTTTTTTTTTTTTTTCTAAGTGTGGAGTCAAACAAAAATTGTTAGGAAAAAAATAAGTTCCCACAAAAAGTGTCTAGGAGCACGTTTTAGGCCATTTCGAGTCTTTTTTCTTTTTTGATAAGAAATTTGAAAATTTCAAATTTTTTGTGTTTTTTTTTCATAATTAGAAATTTTAAAATTCATTCAATTTTTTTTTTCTTTCAAGATGGCGCCACCCATGGCTGCTGTGAAAACGTCATTTTCCCCCAAATAGATTTCCCCCATTGACAATGCATGGAGAGGCGGTTATTGCACTTACTTGGTTTGCACTTACTTGGTTTGGTGAAGTTGTCTGGCAGTCGATCGGGTAGTCTGTGTTGGCTCAAGTCATGTCATGACCCATTCACTGGGTCAAATTGTTTGGGTTAGGGTTTTTTTTTTTTTTTTTTTTCTTTTTTTTCATACCTTTTTTTTGCCGGGCTCGGTCCGACCCTGAATCTGCAAGAATTATGTTTCTAGCCCCTTCCTAGGCCGAGAAAATAACTTAAAACCGATCAAAATTGTTCTTTTTTTTTTTTGTTTTTTTTGTTTTTTTTTTCATACCTTTTTTTTGCTGGGCTTGGTCCGACCCTGAATCTGCAAGAATTATGTTTCTAGCCCCTTCCTAGGCCGAGAAAATAACTTAAAACCGATCAAAATTGTTCTTTTTTTTTTTTCTTTTTTTTCTTTTTTTTTTCATACCTTTTTTTTGCTGGGCTTGGTCCGACCCTGAATATGCAAGAATTATGTTTCTAGCCCCTTCCTAGGCCGAGAAAATAGCTTAAAACCAATTTGGGTTAGGGTTAGAGTAGGTTAAGAGCCATCTACCACTTTTGAAAAACGGTTTTTTTGAGCTAGTTCGAGAACTGAGCGGTGCATGGGAATTCGGCGACCACCCTCGGATAGGTCTAGGCCCAGCGGACTTGCTCAAAAAATGTGGCGCCCCTGGCGGTTTTTTTGGGTACTGCAATTTCGATTTTAAAAGTTTAAAGTGAAGCGTTTTTTTTTTTGAGCGGTGCATGGGAATTCGGAATAGTCCCAGATGTTCCCCTTGGGCCCCTCTTCATCCCCTAGAAATTTGGCGCCCCTAGTGGCAACTTTTTTTAACATGGGAAAACAGCTTTAATCGACCTCACGGGAGCTGAGGGAGGGTCATGGGAACAAGGTTCCTATGGTTGGTAGGTATTTATGAGGCGGACCTTTGTGCAAAATTTTGGCCACCTGGTGGCTCGTTTTGGTATAGAAAATCGCATTTGAAGTTTTTCACTAAACGCGGGAAAAAGGGGTGTTACCAATATTTAATTTTGACAAAAATTTGTGTGGAAGGGTTTGTAGGCTCCTTCGACATGTGTGCAAAGTTTTGGAGTTCTAGCTCACTTCCTTCACATAGCTACCGTTGACTCCAATGTAAAAACACTTAGAAAATTTTGTGAAAATGTTGTGAAAATTTGACAGAAAGTGTCTAGGAGCACGTTTTTGGCCATTTTGAGTCGTTTGGTGGTGGTCTGTGGTGCACTTTTTTGGTACATTCTAACCCTAACCCTTTTTAAAAAAAAAAATGATAATTTTATTTTTTTTTTATTTTTATTTTTTTATTTTATTTTATTTATTTTTTTTATGTTTCTTTTTGCTGGGCTTGATCCGACCCTGAATCTGCAGAAATTATGTTTCTAGCCCCTTCCTAGGCCGAGAAAATAACTTAAAACCGATCCAAATTAATTGACGTATGTTTAGGTTATTAAAAATAGAAGGGAGACAGGTAGAGGCTTCAAAACATTTTTGGAGAGTGTTTTAGAGCCCCCTGAGTCAGTCTGCACTGAGTCCGACGTCATTTTGCCCAAAATAGATTTCCCCCATTGACAATGCATGGAGAGGCGGTTATTGCACTGAATTGGTTTGGTGAAGTTTTATTTTTATTTTTTTTGCTGGGCTCGGTCCGACCCTGAATCTGCAGGAATTCTGTTTCTAGCCCCTTCCTAGGCCGAGAAAATAACTTAAAACCAATCCAAATAGAGATTTTTAATTTGGTCTTAATTTGGTCACCGTTGGTAAGTGACCGTGGTATAAGCGGGAGTTAAGCGGGATAATGCCCTTTGAGGTGTCATTTAGCAGGAATTAATGGACGAAGTGGAGGCGTGAACCGTCCGAAGGACGGTTGCCTCCGCGAAGTCCATTAATTCCTGATAATCGACACCTCAAAGGGCATTACCCCGTTTATACCACGGTCACTGGGAACTTCACACTGGATTTCAAGCAACTCGGATTTAGCTTCCTCCAGACTTAATCAGCAATATTAAAACGACAAAAGGCTTGCAATATTTCAGTTGATGTGTAATGAATCCAGAATGTATGACATTTTCATGTTTTTAGTTGCATTAAAAATTGCATTGCGAAAATAAAGTCCTGTATCTATCTTGTTGGGAGTAACGCGTTACAAAAGTGTCTATCTATCCTATCTATTCTATCTATTCTGAAGTCTATCCAGTCTATCTATCTATCTATCTACCTTACTTACCTTACTTACCTGTGCTTACAGGACTGTCTCAGGAAATTAGAATATTGTGATAAAGTCCTTTATTTTCTGTAATGCAACTAAAAACATGAAAATGTCATACATTCTGGATTCATCAAAATCGGACTGACCGGGAGCTCTCCAGTGTGTGTGTGTGTGTGTGTGTGTGTGTGGCCTTTTCCTTTTTATTAACTTGGTCATTCATGACTAATTATACAAAACTTAACCACTATTTTTTTTTCAGATGGCCGAAACAAGTGGCTACACGACGGGGGGGATGTCGCAGGACTCCACCCTCATCCTGTCCAGAACTGTAAGTTACACCCTATTGCCACATTTTATGTTACAAGTCTCAATGTAAACTTAGTTCTAAATACATTATATACATATGTACACATAGAATGTTTTTTTTTAAAGGAGGAGGCCCCCGCTCTCCAGCTGCGTCCCCAGCTGGCTCCCCAGCTGGCTCCGCAGCCCCCTCCTCAGCCTGCTCCCCCTCAACTACCCCCGGCTGAGGAGGGGGACGAGGAGGGATATTTGGGAGATGATGAGGGGGATGATTGAATTATTTTTTTATGTTTGTTTTTGTATATAGTTGTGTGGTTTCGTTTAAATAATAATAAAATCGTTTTTATTATAAAATTGGTGTGGAAGGTTTTCTCTTAAATAAGGGTTAGTGTTAAGATGGGATAGCCACTCGGGTTAAGGTTAGGGAATAAGGCTAAAGGTTAAGGTAAGGATTTAGATAAGTGGTAGGGATAGCTACTCGGGTTAAGGTTAGGGAATAAGGCTAAAGGTTAAGGTTAGGATTTAGATCAGTGGTAGGGATAGCCACTCGGGTTAAGGTTAGGGAATAAGGCTAAAGGTTAAGGTTAGGATTAAGATTAGGTTAAGGGTTAGGATTAAGATTAAGATTAAGGGTAGGGTTAGGTTAAGAGCATTTTACCACTTTTGAAAAACGTTTTTTTTTAGCTTTTTTTTCATACCTTCTTTTTTCTGGGCTCGGTCCGACCCTGAATCTGCAAGAATTATGTTTCTAGCCCCTTCCTAGGCCGAGAAAATAACTTAAAACCGATCAAAATTTTTCTTTTTTTTTTTTCTTTTTTTTTTCATACCTTTTTTTTGCTGGGCTTGGTCCGACCCTGAATCTGCAAGAAATATGTTTCTAGCCCCTTCCTAGGCCGAGAAAATAGCTTAAAACCAATTAGGGCTAGGGTTAGGGTAGGTTAAGAGCCATCTACCACTTTTGAAAAACGGTTTTTTTTGGGCTAGTTCGAGAACCGAGTGGATCATGGGAATTCTTTTACCACCCACGGATAGGTCTAGGGTTAGGGTTAGGGTTAGGGTTAGGGTTAGGGTTAGGGTTAGGGTTAGGGTTAGGGTTAGGTTAAGAGCCATCTACCACTTTTGAAAAACGGTTTTTTTGGGCTAGTTCGAGAACCGAGTGGATCATGGGAATTCTTTTACCACCCACGGATAGGTCTAGGCCCAGCGGACTTGCTCAAAAAATGTGGCGCCCCTGGTGTTTTTTTTGGGTACTGCAATTTCAATTTTTAAGTTTAAAAGTGAAGCGGTTTTTTTTTTTATTGGATCATGGGAATTCTGAATAGTGCCAGTTGTAGCCCTTGGTCCCCTCTACATCCCCTAGAAATTTGGTGCAATTTGGAGCCCCAAGTTTTAACATTGGACGACTTTTAAAATCGACCTCACGGGGGAAGGGGGTGGATCATGGGATCGTGGTTGGGGTTGGGTGGTAGGATTTTATGAGGCCGACCTTTGTGCAAAATTTTGGCCACCTGGTGGCTTGTTTTGGTATAGAAAATCCCATTTTCATTTTTTTTTTTTTTTTTTCTAAGTGTGGAGTCAACAAAATTTGTTAGTGAAAAAATAAGTTCCCACAGAAAGTGTCTAGGAGCACGTTTTGGCCATTTCGAGTCTTTTTTTTTTTTTTTTTTTTTTTGATAAGAAATTTGAAATTTTCATTTTTTTTTTTATTTTTTTTCATACCTTCTTTTTTCTGGGCTCGGTCCGACCCTGAATCTGCAAGAATTATGTTTCTATCCCCTTCCTAGGCCGAGAAAATAACTTAAAACCGATCAAAATTTTTCTTTTTTTTTTTCTTTTTTTTCTTTTTTTTTTCATACCTGTTTTTTGCTGGGCTTGGTCCGACCCTGAATCTGCAAGAATTATGTTTCTAGCCCCTTCCTAGGCCGAGAAAATAGCTTAAAACCAATTAGGGTTAGGGTCAGGGTTAGGGTAGGTTAAGAGCCATCTACCACTTTTGAAAAACGTTTTTTTTGAGCTAGTTCAGGCATACAGAGGGGCGTGGGAATTCGGCGACCACCCTCGGATAGGTCTAGGCCCAGCGGACTTGCTCAAAAAATTTGGTGCCCCTGGTGGTTTTTTTGGGTACTGCAATTTCGATTTTAAAACTTAAAAGTGAAGCGTTTTTTTTTTTACAGAGGGGCGTGGGAATTTGGGATAGTGCCAGTGGTAGCCCTTGGTCCCCTCTTCATCCCCTAGAAATTTGGAGCAATTTGGAGCCACAAGTTTTAACATTGGAAGACTTTTAAAATCGACCTCACGGGGGCAGGGGGAGGGGCATGGGATCATGGTTGGGGTTGGGTGGTAGGATTTTATGAGGCCGACCTTTGTGCAGAATTTTGGCCACCTGGTGGCTTGTTTTGGTATAGAAATTCTCATTTTCATTTTTTTTTTTTTTTTTTTCTAAGTGTGGAGTCAAACAAAAATTGTTAGGAAAAAAATAAGTTCCCACAAAAAGTGTCTAGGAGCACGTTTTAGGCCATTTCGAGTCTTTTTTCTTTTTTGATAAGAAATTTGAAAATTTCAAATTTTTTGTGTTTTTTTTTCATAATTAGAAATTTTAAAATTCATTCAATTTTTTTTTTCTTTCAAGATGGCGCCACCCATGGCTGCTGTGAAAACGTCATTTTCCCCCAAATAGATTTCCCCCATTGACAATGCATGGAGAGGCGGTTATTGCACTTACTTGGTTTGCACTTACTTGGTTTGGTGAAGTTGTCTGGCAGTCGATCGGGTAGTCTGTGTTGGCTCAAGTCATGTCATGACCCATTCACTGGGTCAAATTGTTTGGGTTAGGGTTTTTTTTTTTTTTTTTTTTTCTTTTTTTTCATACCTTTTTTTTGCCGGGCTCGGTCCGACCCTGAATCTGCAAGAATTATGTTTCTAGCCCCTTCCTAGGCCGAGAAAATAACTTAAAACCGATCAAAATTGTTCTTTTTTTTTTTTGTTTTTTTTGGTTTTTTTTTCATACCTTTTTTTTGCTGGGCTTGGTCCGACCCTGAATCTGCAAGAATTATGTTTCTAGCCCCTTCCTAGGCCGAGAAAATAACTTAAAACCGATCAAAATTGTTCTTTTTTTTTTTTCTTTTTTTTCTTTTTTTTTTCATACCTTTTTTTTGCTGGGCTTGGTCCGACCCTGAATATGCAAGAATTATGTTTCTAGCCCCTTCCTAGGCCGAGAAAATAGCTTAAAACCAATTTGGGTTAGGGTTAGAGTAGGTTAAGAGCCATCTACCACTTTTGAAAAACGGTTTTTTTTGAGCTAGTTCGAGAACTGAGCGGTGCATGGGAATTCGGCGACCACCCTCGGATAGGTCTAGGCCCAGCGGACTTGCTCAAAAAATGTGGCGCCCCTGGCGGTTTTTTTGGGTACTGCAATTTCGATTTTAAAAGTTTAAAGTGAAGCGTTTTTTTTTTTGAGCGGTGCATGGGAATTCGGAATAGTCCCAGATGTTCCCCTTGGGCCCCTCTTCATCCCCTAGAAATTTGGCGCCCCTAGTGGCAACTTTTTTTAACATGGGAAAACAGCTTTAATCGACCTCACGGGAGCTGAGGGAGGGTCATGGGAACAAGGTTCCTATGGTTGGTAGGTATTTATGAGGCGGACCTTTGTGCAAAATTTTGGCCACCTGGTGGCTCGTTTTGGTATAGAAAATCGCATTTGAAGTTTTTCACTAAACGCGGGAAAAAGGGGTGTTACCAATATTTAATTTTGACAAAAATTTGTGTGGAAGGGTTTGTAGGCTCCTTCGACATGTGTGCAAAGTTTTGGAGTTCTAGCTCACTTCCTTCACATAGCTACCGTTGACTCCAATGTAAAAACACTTAGAAAATTTTGTGAAAATGTTGTGAAAATTTGACAGAAAGTGTCTAGGAGCACGTTTTTGGCCATTTTGAGTCGTTTGGTGGTGGTCTGTGGTGCACTTTTTTGGTACATTCTAACCCTAACCCTTTTTAAAAAAAAAAATGATAATTTTATTTTTTTTTTATTTTTATTTTTTTATTTTATTTTATTTATTTTTTTTATGTTTCTTTTTGCTGGGCTTGATCCGACCCTGAATCTGCAGAAATTATGTTTCTAGCCCCTTCCTAGGCCGAGAAAATAACTTAAAACCGATCCAAATTAATTGACGTATGTTTAGGTTATTAAAAATAGAAGGGAGACAGGTAGAGGCTTCAAAACATTTTTGGAGAGTGTTTTAGAGCCCCCTGAGTCAGTCTGCACTGAGTCCGACGTCATTTTGCCCAAAATAGATTTCCCCCATTGACAATGCATGGAGAGGCGGTTATTGCACTGAATTGGTTTGGTGAAGTTTTATTTTTATTTTTTTTGCTGGGCTCGGTCCGACCCTGAATCTGCAGGAATTCTGTTTCTAGCCCCTTCCTAGGCCGAGAAAATAACTTAAAACCAATCCAAATAGAGATTTTTAATTTGGTCTTAATTTGGTCACCGTTGGTAAGTGACCGTGGTATAAGCGGGAGTTAAGCGGGATAATGCCCTTTGAGGTGTCATTTAGCAGGAATTAATGGACGAAGTGGAGGCGTGAACCGTCCGAAGGACGGTTGCCTCCGCGAAGTCCATTAATTCCTGATAATCGACACCTCAAAGGGCATTACCCCGTTTATACCACGGTCACTGGGAACTTCACACTGGATTTCAAGCAACTCGGATTTAGCTTCCTCCAGACTTAATCAGCAATATTAAAACGACAAAAGGCTTGCAATATTTCAGTTGATGTGTAATGAATCCAGAATGTATGACATTTTCATGTTTTTAGTTGCATTAAAAATTGCATTGCGAAAATAAAGTCCTGTATCTATCTTGTTGGGAGTAACGCGTTACAAAAGTGTCTATCTATCCTATCTATTCTATCTATTCTGAAGTCTATCCAGTCTATCTATCTATCTATCTACCTTACTTACCTTACTTACCTGTGCTTACAGGACTGTCTCAGGAAATTAGAATATTGTGATAAAGTCCTTTATTTTCTGTAATGCAACTAAAAACATGAAAATGTCATACATTCTGGATTCATCAAAATCGGACTGACCGGGAGCTCTCCAGTGTGTGTGTGTGTGTGTGTGTGTGTGTGGCCTTTTCCTTTTTATTAACTTGGTCATTCATGACTAATTATACAAAACTTAACCACTATTTTTTTTTCAGATGGCCGAAACAAGTGGCTACACGACGGGGGGGATGTCGCAGGACTCCACCCTCATCCTGTCCAGAACTGTAAGTTACACCCTATTGCCACATTTTATGTTACAAGTCTCAATGTAAACTTAGTTCTAAATACATTATATACATATGTACACATAGAATGTTTTTTTTTAAAGGAGGAGGCCCCCGCTCTCCAGCTGCGTCCCCAGCTGGCTCCCCAGCTGGCTCCGCAGCCCCCTCCTCAGCCTGCTCCCCCTCAACTACCCCCGGCTGAGGAGGGGGACGAGGAGGGATATTTGGGAGATGATGAGGGGGATGATTGAATTATTTTTTTATGTTTGTTTTTGTATATAGTTGTGTGGTTTCGTTTAAATAATAATAAAATCGTTTTTATTATAAAATTGGTGTGGAAGGTTTTCTCTTAAATAAGGGTTAGTGTTAACATGGGATAGCCACTCGGGTTAAGGTTAGGGAATAAGGCTAAAGGTTAAGGTAAGGATTTAGATAAGTGGTAGGGATAGCTACTCGGGTTAAGGTTAGGGAATAAGGCTAAAGGTTAAGGTTAGGATTTAGATCAGTGGTAGGGATAGCCACTCGGGTTAAGGTTAGGGAATAAGGCTAAAGGTTAAGGTTAGGATTAAGATTAGGTTAAGGGTTAGGATTAAGATTAAGATTAAGGGTAGGGTTAGGTTAAGAGCATTTTACCACTTTTGAAAAACGTTTTTTTTTAGCTTTTTTTTCCTACCTTCTTTTTTCTGGGCTCGGTCCGACCCTGAATCTGCAAGAATTATGTTTCTAGCCCCTTCCTAGGCCGAGAAAATAACTTAAAACCGATCAAAATTTTTCTTTTTTTTTTTTCTTTTTTTTTTCATACCTTTTTTTTGCTGGGCTTGGTCCGACCCTGAATCTGCAAGAAATATGTTTCTAGCCCCTTCCTAGGCCGAGAAAATAGCTTAAAACCAATTAGGGCTAGGGTTAGGGTAGGTTAAGAGCCATCTACCACTTTTGAAAAACGGTTTTTTTGGGCTAGTTCGAGAACCGAGTGGATCATGGGAATTCTTTTACCACCCACGGATAGGTCTAGGGTTAGGGTTAGGGTTAGGGTTAGGGTTAGGGTTAGGGTTAGGGTTAGGGTTAGGGTTAGGGTTAGGGTTAGGGTTAGGGTTAGGGTTAGGGTTAGGGTTAGGGTTAGGGTTAGGGTTAGGGTTAGGGTTAGGGTTAGGGTTAGGGTTAGGGTTAGGGTTAGGGTTAGGGTTAGGGTTAGGGTTAGGGTTAGGGTTAGGGTTAGGGTTAGGGTTAGGGTTAGGGTTAGGGTTAGGGTTAGGGTTAGGGTTAGGGTTAGGGTTAGGTTAAGAGCCATCTACCACTTTTGAAAAACGGTTTTTTTGAGCTAGTTCGAGAACTGAGCGGTGCATGGGAATTCGGCGACCACCCTCGGATAGGTCTAGGCCCAGCGGACTTGCTCAAAAAATGTGGCGCCCCTGGCGGTTTTTTTGGGTACTGCAATTTCGATTTTAAAAGTTTAAAGTGAAGCGTTTTTTTTTTTGAGCGGTGCATGGGAATTCGGAATAGTCCCAGATGTTCCCCTTGGGCCCCTCTTCATCCCCTAGAAATTTGGCGCCCCTAGTGGCAACTTTTTTTAACATGGGAAAACAGCTTTAATCGACCTCACGGGAGCTGAGGGAGGGTCATGGGAACAAGGTTCCTATGGTTGGTAGGTATTTATGAGGCGGACCTTTGTGCAAAATTTTGGCCACCTGGTGGCTCGTTTTGGTGTAGAAAATCGCATTTGAAGTTTTTCACTAAACGCGGGAAAAAGGGGTGTTACCAATATTTAATTTTGACAAAAATTTGTGTGGAAGGGTTTGTAGGCTCCTTCGACATGTGTGCAAAGTTTTGGAGTTCTAGCTCACTTCCTTCACATAGCTACCGTTGACTCCAATGTAAAAATACTTAGAAAATTTTGTGAAAATGTTGTGAAAATTTGACAGAAAGTGTCTAGGAGCACGTTTTTGGCCATTTTGAGTCGTTTGGTGGTGGTCTGTGGTGCACTTTTTTGGTACATTCTAACCCTAACCCTTTTTAAAAAAAAAAATGATAATTTTATTTTTTTTTTATTTTTATTTTTTTATTTTATTTTATTTATTTTTTTTATGTTTCTTTTTGCTGGGCTTGATCCGACCCTGAATCTGCAGAAATTATGTTTCTAGCCCCTTCCTAGGCCGAGAAAATAACTTAAAACCGATCCAAAGTAATTGACGTATGTTTAGGTTATTAAAAATAGAAGGGAGACAGGTAGAGGCTTCAAAACATTTTTGGAGAGTGTTTTAGAGCCCCCTGAGTCAGTCTGCACTGAGTCCGACGTCATTTTGCCCAAAATAGATTTCCCCCATTGACAATGCATGGAGAGGCGGTTATTGCACTGAATTGGTTTGGTGAAGTTTTATTTTTATTTTTTTTGCTGGGCTCGGTCCGACCCTGAATGTGCAGGAATTCTGTTTCTAGCCCCTTCCTAGGCCGAGAAAATAACTTAAAACCAATCCAAATAGAGATTTTTAATTTGGTCTTAATTTGGTCACCGTTGGTAAGTGACCGTGGTATAAGCGGGAGTTAAGCGGGATAATGCCCTTTGAGGTGTCATTTAGCAGGAATTAATGGACGAAGTGGAGGCGTGAACCGTCCGAAGGACGGTTGCCTCCGCGAAGTCCATTAATTCCTGATAATCGACACCTCAAAGGGCATTACCCCGTTTATACCACGGTCACTGGGAACTTCACACTGGATTTCAAGCAACTCGGATTTAGCTTCCTCCAGACTTAATCAGCAATATTAAAACGACAAAAGGCTTGCAATATTTCAGTTGATGTGTAATGAATCCAGAATGTATGACATTTTCATGTTTTTAGTTGCATTAAAAATTGCATTGCGAAAATAAAGTCCTGTATCTATCGTGTTGGGAGTAACGCGTTACAAAAGTGTCTATCTATCCTATCTATTCTATCTATTCTGAAGTCTATCCAGTCTATCTATCTATCTATCTACCTTACTTACCTTACTTACCTGTGCTTACAGGACTGTCTCAGGAAATTAGAATATTGTGATAAAGTCCTTTATTTTCTGTAATGCAACTAAAAACATGAAAATGTCATACATTCTGGATTCATCAAAATCGGACTGACCGGGAGCTCTCCAGTGTGTGTGTGTGTGTGTGTGTGTGTGTGGCCTTTTCCTTTTTATTAACTTGGTCATTCATGACTAATTATACAAAAGTTAACCACTATTTTTTTTTCAGATGGCCGAAACAAGTGGCTACACGACGGGGGGGATGTCGCAGGACTCCACCCTCATCCTGTCCAGAACTGTAAGTTACACCCTATTGCCACATTTTATGTTACAAGTCTCAATGTAAACTTAGTTCTAAATACATTATATACATATGTACACATAGAATGTTTTTTTTTAAAGGAGGAGGCCCCCGCTCCCCAGCTGCGTCCCCAGCTGGCTCCCCAGCTGGCTCCGCAGCCCCCTCCTCAGCCTGCTCCCCCTCAACTACCCCCGGCTGAGGAGGGGGACGAGGAGGGATATTTGGGAGATGATGAGGGGGATGATTGAATTATTTGTTTATGTTTGTTTTTGTATATAGTTGTGTGGTTTCGTTTAAATAATAATAAAATCGTTTTTATTATAAAATTGGTGTGGAAGGTTTTCTCTTAAATAAGGGTTAGTGTTAAGATGGGATAGCCACTCGGGTTAAGGTTAGGGAATAAGGCTAAAGGTTAAGGTAAGGATTTAGATCAGTGGTAGGGATAGCCACTCGGGTTAAGGTTAGGGAATAAGGCTAAAGGTTAAGGTTAGGATTTAGATCAGTGGTAGGGATAGCCACTCGGGTTAAGGTTAGGGAATAAGGCTAAAGGTTAAGGTTAGGATTAAGATTAGGTTAAGGGTTAGGATTAAGATTAAGATTAAGGGTAGGGTTAGGTTAAGAGCATTTTACCACTTTTGAAAAACGTTTTTTTTTAGCTTTTTTTTCATACCTTCTTTTTTCTGGGCTCGGTCCGACCCTGAATCTGCAAGAATTATGTTTCTAGCCCCTTCCTAGGCCGAGAAAATAACTTAAAACCGATCAAAATTTTTCTTTTTTTTTTTTCTTTTTTTTTTCATACCTTTTTTTTGCTGGGCTTGGTCCGACCCTGAATCTGCAAGAAATATGTTTCTAGCCCCTTCCTAGGCCGAGAAAATAGCTTAAAACCAATTAGGGCTAGGGTTAGGGTAGGTTAAGAGCCATCTACCACTTTTGAAAAACGGTTTTTTTGGGCTAGTTCGAGAACCGAGTGGATCATGGGAATTCTTTTACCACCCACGGATAGGTCTAGGGTTAGGGTTAGGGTTAGGGTTAGGGTTAGGGTTAGGGTTAGGGTTAGGGTTAGGGTTAGGTTAAGAGCCATCTACCACTTTTGAAAAACGGTTTTTTTGGGCTAGTTCGAGAACCGAGTGGATCATGGGAATTCTTTTACCACCCACGGATAGGTCTAGGCCCAGCGGACTTGCTCAAAAAATGTGGCGCCCCTGGTGTTTTTTTTGGGTACTGCAATTTCAATTTTTAAGTTTAAAAGTGAAGCGGTTTTTTTTTTTATTGGATCATGGGAATTCTGAATAGTGCCAGTTGTAGCCCTTGGTCCCCTCTACATCCCCTAGAAATTTGGTGCAATTTGGAGCCCCAAGTTTTAACATTGGACGACTTTTAAAATCGACCTCACGGGGGAAGGGGGTGGATCATGGGATCGTGGTTGGGGTTGGGTGGTAGGATTTTATGAGGCCGACCTTTGTGCAAAATTTTGGCCACCTGGTGGCTTGTTTTGGTATAGAAAATCCCATTTTCATTTTTTTTTTTTTTTTTCTAAGTGTGGAGTCAACAAAATTTGTTAGTGAAAAAATAAGTTCCCACAGAAAGTGTCTAGGAGCACGTTTTGGCCATTTCGAGTCTTTTTTTTTTTTTTTTTTTTTTTTGATAAGAAATTTGAAATTTTCATTTTTTTTTTTATTTTTTTTCATACCTTCTTTTTTCTGGGCTCGGTCCGACCCTGAATCTGCAAGAATTATGTTAGGGTTAGGGTTAGGGTTAGGGTTAGGGTTAGGGTTAGGGTTAGGGTTAGGGTTAGGGTTAGGGTTAGGGTTAGGGTTAGGTTAAGAGCCATCTACCACTTTTGAAAAACGGTTTTTTTGGGCTAGTTCGAGAACCGAGTGGATCATGGGAATTCTTTTACCACCCACGGATAGGTCTAGGCCCAGCGGACTTGCTCAAAAAATGTGGCGCCCCTGGTGTTTTTTTTGGGTACTGCAATTTCAATTTTTAAGTTTAAAAGTGAAGCGGTTTTTTTTTTTTATTGGATCATGGGAATTCTGAATAGTGCCAGTTGTAGCCCTTGGTCCCCTCTACATCCCCTAGAAATTTGGTGCAATTTGGAGCCCCAAGTTTTAACATTGGACGACTTTTAAAATCGACCTCACGGGGGAAGGGGGTGGATCATGGGATCGTGGTTGGGGTTGGGTGGTAGGATTTTATGAGGCCGACCTTTGTGCAAAATTTTGGCCACCTGGTGGCTTGTTTTGGTATAGAAAATCCCATTTTCATTTTTTTTTTTTTTTTTCTAAGTGTGGAGTCAACAAAATTTGTTAGTGAAAAAATAAGTTCCCACAGAAAGTGTCTAGGAGCACGTTTTGGCCATTTCGAGTCTTTTTTTTTTTTTTTTTTTTTTTGATAAGAAATTTGAAATTTTCATTTTTTTTTTTATTTTTTTTCATACCTTCTTTTTTCTGGGCTCGGTCCGACCCTGAATCTGCAAGAATTATGTTTCTATCCCCTTCCTAGGCCGAGAAAATAACTTAAAACCGATCAAAATTTTTCTTTTTTTTTTTTCTTTTTTTTCTTTTTTTTTTCATACCTGTTTTTTGCTGGGCTTGGTCCGACCCTGAATCTGCAAGAATTATGTTTCTAGCCCCTTCCTAGGCCGAGAAAATAGCTTAAAACCAATTAGGGTTAGGGTCAGGGTTAGGGTAGGTTAAGAGCCATCTACCACTTTTGAAAAACGTTTTTTTTGAGCTAGTTAGGGTTAGGGTTAGGGTTAGGGTTAGGGTTAGGGTTAGGGTTAGGGTTAGGGTTAGGGTTAGGGTTAGGGTTAGGGTTAGGGTTAGGGTTAGGGTTAGGGTTAGGGTTAGGGTTAGGGTTAGGGTTAGGGTTAGGGTTAGGGTTAGGGTTAGGGTTAGGGTTAGGGTTAGGGTTAGGGTTAGGGTTAGGGTTAGGGTTAGGGTTAGGGTTAGGGTTAGGGTTAGGGTTAGGGTTAGGGTTAGGGTTAGGGTTAGGGTTAGGGTTAGGGTTAGGGTTAGGGTTAGGGTTAGGGTTAGGGTTAGGGTTAGGGTTAGGGTTAGGGTTAGGGTTAGGGTTAGGGTTAGGGTTAGGGTTAGGGTTAGGGTTAGGGTTAGGGTTAGGGTTAGGGTTAGGGTTAGGGTTAGGGTTAGGGTTAGGGTTAGGGTTAGGGTTAGGGTTAGGGTTAGGGTTAGGGTTAGGGTTAGGGTTAGGGTTAGGGTTAGGGTTAGGGTTAGGGTTAGGGTTAGGGTTAGGGTTAGGGTTAGGGTTAGGGTTAGGGTTAGGGTTAGGGTTAGGGTTAGGGTTAGGGCTAGGGTTAGGGTTAGGGTTAGGGTTAGGGTTAGGGTTAGGGTTAGGGTTAGGGTTAGGGTTAGGGTTAGGGTTAGGGTTAGGGTTAGGGTTAGGGTTAGGGTTAGGGTTAGGGTTAGGGTTAGGGTTAGGGTTAGGGTTAGGGTTAGGGTTAGGGTTAGGGTTAGGGTTAGGGTTAGGGTTAGGGTTAGGGTTAGGGTTAGGGTTAGGGTTAGGGTTAGGGTTAGGGTTAGGGTTAGGGTTAGGGTTAGGGTTAGGGTTAGGGTTAGGGTTAGGGTTAGGGTTAGGGTTAGGGTTAGGGTTAGGGTTAGGGTTAGGGTTAGGGTTAGGGTTAGGGTTAGGGTTAGGGTTAGGGTTAGGGTTAGGGTTAGGGTTAGGGTTAGGGTTAGGGTTAGGGTTAGGGTTAGGGTTAGGGTTAGGGTTAGGGTTAGGGTTAGGGTTAGGGTTAGGGTTAGGGTTAGGGTTAGGGTTAGGGTTAGGGTTAGGGTTAGGGTTAGGGTTAGGGTTAGGGTTAGGGTTAGGGTTAGGGTTAGGGTTAGGGTTAGGGTTAGGGTTAGGGTTAGGGTTAGGGTTAGGGTTAGGGTTAGGGTTAGGGTTAGGGTTAGGTTAGGGTTAGGGTTAGGGTTAGGGTTAGGGTTAGGGTTAGGGTTAGGGTTAGGGTTAGGGTTAGGGTTAGGGTTAGGGTTAGGGTTAGGGTTAGGGTTAGGGTTAGGGTTAGGGTTAGGGTTAGGGTTAGGGTTAGGGTTAGGGTTAGGGTTAGGGTTAGGGTTAGGGTTAGGGTTAGGGTTAGGGTTAGGGTTAGGGTTATGGTTAGGGTTAGGGTTAGGGTTAGGGTTAGGGTTAGGGTTAGGGTTAGGGTTAGGGTTAGGGTTAGGGTTAGGGTTAGGGTTAGGGTTAGGGTTAGGGTTAGGGTTAGGGTTAGGGTTAGGGTTAGGGTTAGGGTTAGGGTTAGGGTTAGGGTTAGGGTTAGGGTTAGGGTTAGGGTTAGGGTTAGGGTTAGGGTTAGGGTTAGGGTTAGGGTTAGGGTTAGGGTTAGGGTTAGGGTTAGGGTTAGGGTTAGGGTTAGGGTTAGGGTTAGGGTTAGGGTTAGGGTTAGGGTTAGGGTTAGGGTTAGGGTTAGGGTTAGGGTTAGGGTTAGGGTTAGGGTTAGGGTTAGGGTTAGGGTTAGGGTTAGGGTTAGGGTTAGGGTTAGGGTTAGGGTTAGGGTTAGGGTTAGGGTTAGGGTTAGGGTTAGGGTTAGGGTTAGGGTTAGGGTTAGGGTTAGGGTTAGGGTTAGGGTTAGGGTTAGGGTTAGGGTTAGGGTTAGGGTTAGGGTTAGGGTTAGGGTTAGGGTTAGGGTTAGGGTTAGGGTTAGGGTTAGGGTTAGGGTTAGGGTTAGGGTTAGGGTTAGGGTTAGGGTTAGGGTTAGGGTTAGGGTTAGGGTTAGGGTTAGGGTTAGGGTTAGGGTTAGGGTTAGGGTTAGGGTTAGGGTTAGGGTTAGGGTTAGGGTTAGGGTTAGGGTTAGGGTTAGGGTTAGGGTTAGGGTTAGGGTTAGGGTTAGGGTTAGGGTTAGGGTTAGGGTTAGGGTTAGGGTTAGGGTTAGGGTTAGGGTTAGGGTTAGGGTTAGGGTTAGGGTTAGGGTTAGGGTTAGGGTTAGGGTTAGGGTTAGTGTTAGGGTTAGGGTTAGGGTTAGGGTTAGGGTTAGGGTTAGGGTTAGGGTTAGGGTTAGGGTTAGGGTTAGGGTTAGGGTTAGGGTTAGGGTTAGGGTTAGGGTTAGGGTTAGGGTTAGGGTTAGGGTTAGGTTAGGGTTAGGGTTAGGGTTAGGGTTAGGGTTAGGGTTAGGGTTAGGGTTAGGGTTAGGGTTAGGGTTAGGGTTAGGGTTAGGGTTAGGGTTAGGGTTAGGGTTAGGGTTAGGGTTAGGGTTAGGGTTAGGGTTAGGGTTAGGGTTAGGGTTAGGGTTAGGGTTAGGGTTAGGGTTAGGGTTAGGGTTAGGGTTAGGGTTAGGGTTAGGGTTAGGGTTAGGGTTAGGGTTAGGGTTAGGGTTAGGGTTAGGGTTAGGGTTAGGGTTAGGGTTAGGGTTAGGGTTAGGGTTAGGGTTAGGGTTAGGGTTAGGGTTAGGGTTAGGGTTAGGGTTAGGGTTAGGGTTAGGGTTAGGGTTAGGGTTAGGGTTAGGGTTAGGGTTAGGGTTAGGGTTAGGGTTAGGGTTAGGGTTAGGGTTAGGGTTAGGGTTAGGGTTAGGGTTAGGGTTAGGGTTAGGGTTAGGGTTAGGGTTAGGGTTAGGGTTAGGGTTAGGGTTAGGGTTAGGGTTAGGGTTAGGGTTAGGGTTAGGGTTAGGGTTAGGGTTAGGGTTAGGGTTAGGGTTAGGGTTAGGGTTAGGGTTAGGGTTAGGGTTAGGGTTAGGGTTAGGGTTAGGGTTAGGGTTAGGGTTAGGGTTAGGGTTAGGGTTAGGGTTAGGGTTAGGGTTAGGGTTAGGGTTAGGGTTAGGGTTAGGGTTAGGGTTAGGGTTAGGGTTAGGGTTAGGGTTAGGGTTAGGGTTAGGGTTAGGGTTAGGGTTAGGGTTAGGGTTAGGGTTAGGGTTAGGGTTAGGGTTAGGGTTAGGGTTAGGGTTAGGGTTAGGGTTAGGGTTAGGGTTAGGGTTAGGGTTAGGGTTAGGGTTAGGGTTAGGGTTAGGGTTAGGGTTAGGGTTAGGGTTAGGGTTAGGGTTAGGGTTAGGGTTAGGGTTAGGGTTAGGGTTAGGGTTAGGGTTAGGGTTAGGGTTAGGGTTAGGGTTAGGGTTAGGGTTAGGGTTAGGGTTAGGGTTAGGGTTAGGGTTAGGGTTAGGGTTAGGGTTAGGGTTAGGGTTAGGGTTAGGGTTAGGGTTAGGGTTAGGGTTAGGGTTAGGGTTAGGGTTAGGGTTAGGGTTAGGGTTAGGGTTAGGGTTAGGGTTAGGGTTAGGGTTAGGGTTAGGGTTAGGGTTAGGGTTAGGGTTAGGGTTAGGGTTAGGGTTAGGGTTAGGGTTAGGGTTAGGGTTAGGGTTAGGGTTAGGGTTAGGGTTAGGGTTAGGGTTAGGGTTAGGGTTAGGGTTAGGGTTAGGGTTAGGGTTAGGGTTAGGGTTAGGGTTAGGGTTAGGGTTAGGGTTAGGGTTAGGGTTAGGGTTAGGGTTAGGGTTAGGGTTAGGGTTAGGGTTAGGGTTAGGGTTAGGGTTAGGGTTAGGGTTAGGGTTAGGGTTAGGGTTAGGGTTAGGGTTAGGGTTAGGGTTAGGGTTAGGGTTAGGGTTAGGGTTAGGGTTAGGGTTAGGGTTAGGGTTAGGGTTAGGGTTAGGGTTAGGGTTAGGGTTAGGGTTAGGGTTAGGGTTAGGGTTAGGGTTAGGGTTAGGGTTAGGGTTAGGGTTAGGGTTAGGGTTAGGGTTAGGGTTAGGGTTAGGGTTAGGGTTAGGGTTAGGGTTAGGGTTAGGGTTAGGGTTAGGGTTAGGGTTAGGGTTAGGGTTAGGGTTAGGGTTAGGGTTAGGGTTAGGGTTAGGGTTAGGGTTAGGGTTAGGGTTAGGGTTAGGGTTAGGGTTAGGGTTAGGGTTAGGGTTAGGGTTAGGGTTAGGGTTAGGGTTAGGGTTAGGGTTAGGGTTAGGGTTAGGGTTAGGGTTAGGGTTAGGGTTAGGGTTAGGGTTAGGGTTAGGGTTAGGGTTAGGGTTAGGGTTAGGGTTAGGGTTAGGGTTAGGGTTAGGGTTAGGGTTAGGGTTAGGGTTAGGGTTAGGGTTAGGGTTAGGGTTAGGGTTAGGGTTAGGGTTAGGGTTAGGGTTAGGGTTAGGGTTAGGGTTAGGGTTAGGGTTAGGGTTAGGGTTAGGGTTAGGGTTAGGGTTAGGGTTAGGGTTAGGGTTAGGGTTAGGGTTAGGGTTAGGGTTAGGGTTAGGGTTAGGGTTAGGGTTAGGGTTAGGGTTAGGGTTAGGGTTAGGGTTAGGGTTAGGGTTAGGGTTAGGGTTAGGGTTAGGGTTAGGGTTAGGGTTAGGGTTAGGGTTAGGGTTAGGGTTAGGGTTAGGGTTAGGGTTAGGGTTAGGGTTAGGGTTAGGGTTAGGGTTAGGGTTAGGGTTAGGGTTAGGGTTAGGGTTAGGGTTAGGGTTAGGGTTAGGGTTAGGGTTAGGGTTAGGGTTAGGGTTAGGGTTAGGGTTAGGGTTAGGGTTAGGGTTAGGGTTAGGGTTAGGGTTAGGGTTAGGGTTAGGGTTAGGGTTAGGGTTAGGGTTAGGGTTAGGGTTAGGGTTAGGGTTAGGGTTAGGGTTAGGGTTAGGGTTAGGGTTAGGGTTAGGGTTAGGGTTAGGGTTAGGGTTAGGGTTAGGGTTAGGGTTAGGGTTAGGGTTAGGGTTAGGGTTAGGGTTAGGGTTAGGGTTAGGGTTAGGGTTAGGGTTAGGGTTAGGGTTAGGGTTAGGGTTAGGGTTAGGGTTAGGGTTAGGGTTAGGGTTAGGGTTAGGGTTAGGGTTAGGGTTAGGGTTAGGGTTAGGGTTAGGGTTAGGGTTAGGGTTAGGGTTAGGGTTAGGGTTAGGGTTAGGGTTAGGGTTAGGGTTAGGGTTAGGGTTAGGGTTAGGGTTAGGGTTAGGGTTAGGGTTAGGGTTAGGGTTAGGGTTAGGGTTAGGGTTAGGGTTAGGGTTAGGGTTAGGGTTAGGGTTAGGGTTAGGGTTAGGGTTAGGGTTAGGGTTAGGGTTAGGGTTAGGGTTAGGGTTAGGGTTAGGGTTAGGGTTAGGGTTAGGGTTAGGGTTAGGGTTAGGGTTAGGGTTAGGGTTAGGGTTAGGGTTAGGGTTAGGGTTAGGGTTAGGGTTAGGGTTAGGGTTAGGGTTAGGGTTAGGGTTAGGGTTAGGGTTAGGGTTAGGGTTAGGGTTAGGGTTAGGGTTAGGGTTAGGGTTAGGGTTAGGGTTAGGGTTAGGGTTAGGGTTAGGGTTAGGGTTAGGGTTAGGGTTAGGGTTAGGGTTAGGGTTAGGGTTAGGGTTAGGGTTAGGGTTAGGGTTAGGGTTAGGGTTAGGGTTAGGGTTAGGGTTAGGGTTAGGGTTAGGGTTAGGGTTAGGGTTAGGGTTAGGGTTAGGGTTAGGGTTAGGGTTAGGGTTAGGGTTAGGGTTAGGGTTAGGGTTAGGGTTAGGGTTAGGGTTAGGGTTAGGGTTAGGGTTAGGGTTAGGGTTAGGGTTAGGGTTAGGGTTAGGGTTAGGGTTAGGGTTAGGGTTAGGGTTAGGGTTAGGGTTAGGGTTAGGGTTAGGGTTAGGGTTAGGGTTAGGGTTAGGGTTAGGGTTAGGGTTAGGGTTAGGGTTAGGGTTAGGGTTAGGGTTAGGGTTAGGGTTAGGGTTAGGGTTAGGGTTAGGGTTAGGGTTAGGGTTAGGGTTAGGGTTAGGGTTAGGGTTAGGGTTAGGGTTAGGGTTAGGGTTAGGGTTAGGGTTAGGGTTAGGGTTAGGGTTAGGGTTAGGGTTAGGGTTAGGGTTAGGGTTAGGGTTAGGGTTAGGGTTAGGGTTAGGGTTAGGGTTAGGGTTAGGGTTAGGGTTAGGGTTAGGGTTAGGGTTAGGGTTAGGGTTAGGGTTAGGGTTAGGGTTAGGGTTAGGGTTAGGGTTAGGGTTAGGGTTAGGGTTAGGGTTAGGGTTAGGGTTAGGGTTAGGGTTAGGGTTAGGGTTAGGGTTAGGGTTAGGGTTAGGGTTAGGGTTAGGGTTAGGGTTAGGGTTAGGGTTAGGGTTAGGGTTAGGGTTAGGGTTAGGGTTAGGGTTAGGGTTAGGGTTAGGGTTAGGGTTAGGGTTAGGGTTAGGGTTAGGGTTAGGGTTAGGGTTAGGGTTAGGGTTAGGGTTAGGGTTAGGGTTAGGGTTAGGGTTAGGGTTAGGGTTAGGGTTAGGGTTAGGGTTAGGGTTAGGGTTAGGGTTAGGGTTAGGGTTAGGGTTAGGGTTAGGGTTAGGGTTAGGGTTAGGGTTAGGGTTAGGGTTAGGGTTAGGGTTAGGGTTAGGGTTAGGGTTAGGGTTAGGGTTAGGGTTAGGGTTAGGGTTAGGGTTAGGGTTAGGGTTAGGGTTAGGGTTAGGGTTAGGGTTAGGGTTAGGGTTAGGGTTAGGGTTAGGGTTAGGGTTAGGGTTAGGGTTAGGGTTAGGGTTAGGGTTAGGGTTAGGGTTAGGGTTAGGGTTAGGGTTAGGGTTAGGGTTAGGGTTAGGGTTAGGGTTAGGGTTAGGGTTAGGGTTAGGGTTAGGGTTAGGGTTAGGGTTAGGGTTAGGGTTAGGGTTAGGGTTAGGGTTAGGGTTAGGGTTAGGGTTAGGGTTAGGGTTAGGGTTAGGGTTAGGGTTAGGGTTAGGGTTAGGGTTAGGGTTAGGGTTAGGGTTAGGGTTAGGGTTAGGGTTAGGGTTAGGGTTAGGGTTAGGGTTAGGGTTAGGGTTAGGGTTAGGGTTAGGGTTAGGGTTAGGGTTAGGGTTAGGGTTAGGGTTAGGGTTAGGGTTAGGGTTAGGGTTAGGGTTAGGGTTAGGGTTAGGGTTAGGGTTAGGGTTAGGGTTAGGGTTAGGGTTAGGGTTAGGGTTAGGGTTAGGGTTAGGGTTAGGGTTAGGGTTAGGGTTAGGGTTAGGGTTAGGGTTAGGGTTAGGGTTAGGGTTAGGGTTAGGGTTAGGGTTAGGGTTAGGGTTAGGGTTAGGGTTAGGGTTAGGGTTAGGGTTAGGGTTAGGGTTAGGGTTAGGGTTAGGGTTAGGGTTAGGGTTAGGGTTAGGGTTAGGGTTAGGGTTAGGGTTAGGGTTAGGGTTAGGGTTAGGGTTAGGGTTAGGGTTAGGGTTAGGGTTAGGGTTAGGGTTAGGGTTAGGGTTAGGGTTAGGGTTAGGGTTAGGGTTAGGGTTAGGGTTAGGGTTAGGGTTAGGGTTAGGGTTAGGGTTAGGGTTAGGGTTAGGGTTAGGGTTAGGGTTAGGGTTAGGGTTAGGGTTAGGGTTAGGGTTAGGGTTAGGGTTAGGGTTAGGGTTAGGGTTAGGGTTAGGGTTAGGGTTAGGGTTAGGGTTAGGGTTAGGGTTAGGGTTAGGGTTAGGGTTAGGGTTAGGGTTAGGGTTAGGGTTAGGGTTAGGGTTAGGGTTAGGGTTAGGGTTAGGGTTAGGGTTAGGGTTAGGGTTAGGGTTAGGGTTAGGGTTAGGGTTAGGGTTAGGGTTAGGGTTAGGGTTAGGGTTAGGGTTAGGGTTAGGGTTAGGGTTAGGGTTAGGGTTAGGGTTAGGGTTAGGGTTAGGGTTAGGGTTAGGGTTAGGGTTAGGGTTAGGGTTAGGGTTAGGGTTAGGGTTAGGGTTAGGGTTAGGGTTAGGGTTAGGGTTAGGGTTAGGGTTAGGGTTAGGGTTAGGGTTAGGGTTAGGGTTAGGGTTAGGGTTAGGGTTAGGGTTAGGGTTAGGGTTAGGGTTAGGGTTAGGGTTAGGGTTAGGGTTAGGGTTAGGGTTAGGGTTAGGGTTAGGGTTAGGGTTAGGGTTAGGGTTAGGGTTAGGGTTAGGGTTAGGGTTAGGGTTAGGGTTAGGGTTAGGGTTAGGGTTAGGGTTAGGGTTAGGGTTAGGGTTAGGGTTAGGGTTAGGGTTAGGGTTAGGGTTAGGGTTAGGGTTAGGGTTAGGGTTAGGGTTAGGGTTAGGGTTAGGGTTAGGGTTAGGGTTAGGGTTAGGGTTAGGGTTAGGGTTAGGGTTAGGGTTAGGGTTAGGGTTAGGGTTAGGGTTAGGGTTAGGGTTAGGGTTAGGGTTAGGGTTAGGGTTAGGGTTAGGGTTAGGGTTAGGGTTAGGGTTAGGGTTAGGGTTAGGGTTAGGGTTAGGGTTAGGGTTAGGGTTAGGGTTAGGGTTAGGGTTAGGGTTAGGGTTAGGGTTAGGGTTAGGGTTAGGGTTAGGGTTAGGGTTAGGGTTAGGGTTAGGGTTAGGGTTAGGGTTAGGGTTAGGGTTAGGGTTAGGGTTAGGGTTAGGGTTAGGGTTAGGGTTAGGGTTAGGGTTAGGGTTAGGGTTAGGGTTAGGGTTAGGGTTAGGGTTAGGGTTAGGGTTAGGGTTAGGGTTAGGGTTAGGGTTAGGGTTAGGGTTAGGGTTAGGGTTAGGGTTAGGGTTAGGGTTAGGGTTAGGGTTAGGGTTAGGGTTAGGGTTAGGGTTAGGGTTAGGGTTAGGGTTAGGGTTAGGGTTAGGGTTAGGGTTAGGGTTAGGGTTAGGGTTAGGGTTAGGGTTAGGGTTAGGGTTAGGGTTAGGGTTAGGGTTAGGGTTAGGGTTAGGGTTAGGGTTAGGGTTAGGGTTAGGGTTAGGGTTAGGGTTAGGGTTAGGGTTAGGGTTAGGGTTAGGGTTAGGGTTAGGGTTAGGGTTAGGGTTAGGGTTAGGGTTAGGGTTAGGGTTAGGGTTAGGGTTAGGGTTAGGGTTAGGGTTAGGGTTAGGGTTAGGGTTAGGGTTAGGGTTAGGGTTAGGGTTAGGGTTAGGGTTAGGGTTAGGGTTAGGGTTAGGGTTAGGGTTAGGGTTAGGGTTAGGGTTAGGGTTAGGGTTAGGGTTAGGGTTAGGGTTAGGGTTAGGGTTAGGGTTAGGGTTAGGGTTAGGGTTAGGGTTAGGGTTAGGGTTAGGGTTAGGGTTAGGGTTAGGGTTAGGGTTAGGGTTAGGGTTAGGGTTAGGGTTAGGGTTAGGGTTAGGGTTAGGGTTAGGGTAGGGTTAGGGTTAGGGTTAGGGTTAGGGTTAGGGTTAGGGTTAGGGTTAGGGTTAGGGTTAGGGTTAGGGTTAGGGTTAGGGTTAGGGTTAGGGTTAGGGTTAGGGTTAGGGTTAGGGTTAGGGTTAGGGTTAGGGTTAGGGTTAGGGTTAGGGTTAGGGTTAGGGTTAGGGTTAGGGTTAGGGTTAGGGTTAGGGTTAGGGTTAGGGTTAGGGTTAGGGTTAGGGTTAGGGTTAGGGTTAGGGTTAGGGTTAGGGTTAGGGTTAGGGTTAGGGTTAGGGTTAGGGTTAGGGTTAGGGTTAGGGTTAGGGTTAGGGTTAGGGTTAGGGTTAGGGTTAGGGTTAGGGTTAGGGTTAGGGTTAGGGTTAGGGTTAGGGTTAGGGTTAGGGTTAGGGTTAGGGTTAGGGTTAGGGTTAGGGTTAGGGTTAGGGTTAGGGTTAGGGTTAGGGTTAGGGTTAGGGTTAGGGTTAGGGTTAGGGTTAGGGTTAGGGTTAGGGTTAGGGTTAGGGTTAGGGTTAGGGTTAGGGTTAGGGTTAGGGTTAGGGTTAGGGTTAGGGTTAGGGTTAGGGTTAGGGTTAGGGTTAGGGTTAGGGTTAGGGTTAGGGTTAGGGTTAGGGTTAGGGTTAGGGTTAGGGTTAGGGTTAGGGTTAGGGTTAGGGTTAGGGTTAGGGTTAGGGTTAGGGTTAGGGTTAGGGTTAGGGTTAGGGTTAGGGTTAGGGTTAGGGTTAGGGTTAGGGTTAGGGTTAGGGTTAGGGTTAGGGTTAGGGTTAGGGTTAGGGTTAGGGTTAGGGTTAGGGTTAGGGTTAGGGTTAGGGTTAGGGTTAGGGTTAGGGTTAGGGTTAGGGTTAGGGTTAGGGTTAGGGTTAGGGTTAGGGTTAGGGTTAGGGTTAGGGTTAGGGTTAGGGTTAGGGTTAGGGTTAGGGTTAGGGTTAGGGTTAGGGTTAGGGTTAGGGTTAGGGTTAGGGTTAGGGTTAGGGTTAGGGTTAGGGTTAGGGTTAGGGTTAGGGTTAGGGTTAGGGTTAGGGTTAGGGTTAGGGTTAGGGTTAGGGTTAGGGTTAGGGTTAGGGTTAGGGTTAGGGTTAGGGTTAGGGTTAGGGTTAGGGTTAGGGTTAGGGTTAGGGTTAGGGTTAGGGTTAGGGTTAGGGTTAGGGTTAGGGTTAGGGTTAGGGTTAGGGTTAGGGTTAGGGTTAGGGTTAGGGTTAGGGTTAGGGTTAGGGTTAGGGTTAGGGTTAGGGTTAGGGTTAGGGTTAGGGTTAGGGTTAGGGTTAGGGTTAGGGTTAGGGTTAGGGTTAGGGTTAGGGTTAGGGTTAGGGTTAGGGTTAGGGTTAGGGTTAGGGTTAGGGTTAGGGTTAGGGTTAGGGTTAGGGTTAGGGTTAGGGTTAGGGTTAGGGTTAGGGTTAGGGTTAGGGTTAGGGTTAGGGTTAGGGTTAGGGTTAGGGTTAGGGTTAGGGTTAGGGTTAGGGTTAGGGTTAGGGTTAGGGTTAGGGTTAGGGTTAGGGTTAGGGTTAGGGTTAGGGTTAGGGTTAGGGTTAGGGTTAGGGTTAGGGTTAGGGTTAGGGTTAGGGTTAGGGTTAGGGTTAGGGTTAGGGTTAGGGTTAGGGTTAGGGTTAGGGTTAGGGTTAGGGTTAGGGTTAGGGTTAGGGTTAGGGTTAGGGTTAGGGTTAGGGTTAGGGTTAGGGTAGGGTTAGGGTTAGGGTTAGGGTTAGGGTTAGGGTTAGGGTTAGGGTAGGGTTAGGGTTAGGGTTAGGGTTAGGGTTAGGGTTAGGGTTAGGGTTAGGGTTAGGGTTAGGGTTAGGGTTAGGGTTAGGGTTAGGGTTAGGGTTAGGGTTAGGGTTAGGGTTAGGGTTAGGGTTAGGGTTAGGGTTAGGGTTAGGGTTAGGGTTAGGGTTAGGGTTAGGGTTAGGGTTAGGGTTAGGGTTAGGGTTAGGGTTAGGGTTAGGGTTAGGGTTAGGGTTAGGGTTAGGGTTAGGGTTAGGGTTAGGGTTAGGGTTAGGGTTAGGGTTAGGGTTAGGGTTAGGGTTAGGGTTAGGGTTAGGGTTAGGGTTAGGGTTAGGGTTAGGGTTAGGGTTAGGGTTAGGGTTAGGGTTAGGGTTAGGGTTAGGGTTAGGGTTAGGGTTAGGGTTAGGGTTAGGGTTAGGGTTAGGGTTAGGGTTAGGGTTAGGGTTAGGGTTAGGGTTAGGGTTAGGGTTAGGGTTAGGGTTAGGGTTAGGGTTAGGGTTAGGGTTAGGGTTAGGGTTAGGGTTAGGGTTAGGTTAGGGTTAGGGTTAGGGTTAGGGTTAGGGTTAGGGTTAGGGTTAGGGTTAGGGTTAGGGTTAGGGTTAGGGTTAGGGTTAGGGTTAGGGTTAGGGTTAGGGTTAGGGTTAGGGTTAGGGTTAGGGTTAGGGTTAGGGTTAGGGTTAGGGTTAGGGTTAGGGTTAGGGTTAGGGTTAGGGTTAGGGTTAGGGTTAGGGTTAGGGTTAGGGTTAGGGTTAGGGTTAGGGTTAGGGTTAGGGTTAGGGTTAGGGTTAGGGTTAGGGTTAGGGTTAGGGTTAGGGTTAGGGTTAGGGTTAGGGTTAGGGTTAGGGTTAGGGTTAGGGTTAGGGTTAGGGTTAGGGTTAGGGTTAGGGTTAGGGTTAGGGTTAGGGTTAGGGTTAGGGTTAGGGTTAGGGTTAGGGTTAGGGTTAGGGTTAGGGTTAGGGTTAGGGTTAGGGTTAGGGTTAGGGTTAGGGTTAGGGTTAGGGTTAGGGTTAGGGTTAGGGTTAGGGTTAGGGTTAGGGTTAGGGTTAGGGTTAGGGTTAGGGTTAGGGTTAGGGTTAGGGTTAGGGTTAGGGTTAGGGTAGGGTTAGGGTTAGGGTTAGGGTTAGGGTTAGGGTTAGGGTTAGGGTTAGGGTTAGGGTTAGGGTTAGGGTTAGGGTTAGGGTTAGGGTTAGGGTTAGGGTTAGGGTTAGGGTTAGGGTTAGGGTTAGGGTTAGGGTTAGGGTTAGGGTTAGGGTTAGGGTTAGGGTTAGGGTTAGGGTTAGGGTTAGGGTTAGGATTAGGGTTAGGGTTAGGGTTAGGGTTAGGGTTAGGGTTAGGGTTAGGGTTAGGGTTAGGGTTAGGGTTAGGGTTAGGGTTAGGGTTAGGGTT